>NW_021939960.1:4161607-4166633 GCF_001715985.3 Manacus vitellinus | reverse complement strand
GGGAGGGCAGCGCTCGCCCTGTGCTGGCACTGAATGGCGGCTCAGGACAGGGGCATCTGCGGAGCCTGCTCCTCGCAGAGCGGGGCCAGAGGGCTCCGCGGGTGACCCCCGGGCCGGTGGCCGCGCTGGGAGCACTGGCAGCGGGTGTGAGCGCTCAGGGGCACCGAGCGGTACCTGTGAGAGCCACAGCCCGCCCAGGGGTGTCCAGGCAGAAGAGGGCAGAGCAGGGCCTGGGTTTGGGTGATCTCACGTCTCGAGAGAAACAAAAGAAACGAAGCGCAGCAGTGGTGGTTTTGGCAGACAGGAGCGTGTCCGTGTGTGTGTCTGTGTGTGTGTGTTTGTACCCAGGTGCAGGTGGGCATCATGTAAGGACAGTTGAATCTATGAACTTGGCAGCTGCTCGGTCCCACTCTGCTGCAGAAGCAGCAGCGCTGCTGGGAGCGGGTCAGAGGGTCAGATTTGGCTTTCAGCATTGCCCAAGTGCTCCCTTGGATGAGCTTGGAGCCTTCACTTAGGTATGTCAGCTCTCAGTCGCGGAGCTCAGGGTCATCTTTGTCTGCTTTCCAAAATGCCATTCCTCTCTCCAAAATGCCTGTTGTTCCATCAAAAAAAAAAAAAAAAAGTTAAGGATTATTTTATGTTCATGGAGTTAAAACTCTTCCCTCAGTGCTGTTCCATTTCACATGTGCCATCCTGGTTTTTCTAGCACAAGAAAATGAAATGTCTTCAGTCGGGGAGCTATGAATTCGGAAGGTGATTGTTTTTTGGTAGTGCAGTGATATATTTTCTACCAGTTCCTCTATAAAATGTAAAGGTGGAGTCTTTCCAGTGACGTCAGACGGAGTAATATCAGGCCCCAAATGGGACAGGATGGGTTGGAATAACATTCTGGTGGCTTCAGTAAAAATTTTCATTACAGACAAATACTCACTGACTTTTTATCTCTCCTGGTTGGGAACAAAACCTCCTAAATGGGACCCAACCCTGTGCAGGGATGGAAAAAAAGCACTCAGGAGGCAGCTGTGAACTGCAGGGTTGGTGACAGCAGGGTCATTGTCCCCTGTCAGCCCGATGTCACAGCAGGAGGGAAGGAGGGTCCTGGCCTCGCCCAGGGAGAAAGGAGGGAGTGGTGGGCTGAGAGGGGGCTCCCAGAGAGGGGAAGGAGGTCATTTTGGAGGTGGAATATTGCTTGAGGCAGGTTATTGGCACTTCGCAAATGGGATGGAGCCTCAGAGGGAAAAGGCTTCTGACATTCCAAGTAAGGATGAGGGCTTGTCCATCAGAGGCTTAATTCACACCATCCTGTACACTTCAAATCATACCTGAGACGTAGCTGTGCTGACCTTCCCAGGCAAAGGAGCCCTCAGCTAAAGCTGCTGAGCATCCATGTTCCCACGGCATTGTTCTCTGTTGTGGCAGAGAACACTTGTTCTAATTGCTGGGGAGAAAACTTGAGTTTCTGGTACCAAACAGTTAAGAAAAATAAACTTAAATTAAGAGGTTAGTCACCAGAAAGTGGAAACCATGTCTGGAATTGTTAGAAATAAGGCTTGCTTGAAAATAAATATAGAATTATTCACCATGGTAACTATTGCCCTATTGCGTTAGTGTGTATCGATTTAACATTAATCCAAAGACTAATGCTGGGAAATATTTGGACTCTTTAATGGACAACTGTTTAGTTAACAAAGCTTTGGGGAGATGTGGAGCTTTTTTGTTTTGTTTTTCCTTAGATTGACTCAACCACTTTTGGAAGAATACGATTTGACTCTTGGAGTTACTTATTTCTCACGTGGATCTTGCTTTCCCATCACATTTTATGAATTTACCCTTAGTGCTGCTGATTTAACTAGGGATGAAGTGTTGCAGTGAGGAATAAAAGGGAAGATTTAAATGTGACTGCACAGGCAAATGCCTGACTTCTGGTCTGGCGATGAGCAAAATTAAGTTACAGTCCCAAACTAGCCAGAACCAACTGATGTGCCCATGTCCTTCAGTTTGTCCCAGGACCTCAGATGACACTGGAGCTCCTGTGTGTCCCTTTCCACAGCTGAAGAGCCTGAGGCCCAGGGAGCAGTCTGGGCTCACCCTGAAGTTTTATGGCAAATCCAGGAAGCAAAGGGAGATCTCGCAGTGCCAGACTCATCCTGGAGCCATCAGAGGGGTCTCCAGGGGGGACATAAAAAGAAGTGGAAGAAAGCTGATCAGTGACAGAATGCAGGAACCAAAATCAACAACAGTGTACTCTGGAAGTGTCCCACTGACCAGTACTTGCTGCTGGTACAGAAGAGACTCTGACAAACAGGGTGGGCTGGAGGGTGGATGGTGTCATTACAAAGAACAGGGTGAAGCATTTAGCTTAGCTGATGTACTTTTAATTTTTACAAGCCCATCTGGGATGGCTTTAATTATTTGTTCTTAAATCATGGTGGAAAAATGCTGATTGTTCTTAAAGCCACATGAGTCGTTCAGATGAAATGGGGATGGTGGTAAACATAACATTTTTAAACCAGCATCGACTTGCAAACATTTATTTTTTTTCTTTATTTTTAAAGAAGGTTGGGAAGATGTGTGAACTTGCAGCAGCCTGCATCTGAAACTGTAGCCTTTATCCCTGGGCCTGTGGGTGATGCCGTGCCCAGCTGGGAAAGGCAGAGCTGTGCTTGTTGCAGCAGAGATTGTGCAGAAGGGTTCTGTAACCCACCACTCGAGGACCTGACCTGCCACAGAGGAATAATACATTGCTTAGAGCTGCATTTACTTGCTTGAGACCATTTTGTACTGTTCATCTTGACTTTATGGCAGTGTTTTAAGTGCAAAGGGTGTTAGTTGCAAGCTGCTGGGCTCAGCTTAGCTTGCATCTGCCTCTCCTGGCCAGTCAAGCAAGGTCCATTGGAGAATGGTCTCTAACATTCAACTGAGTGTTTTAAAAATAACATAAAAATATATTTCCAGTTAAATAATAACAAAAGTGGGTTGATTGGTAAAGCATATCTGAACTGGCATTTATCTTCAGAGTTTTGACTCTGTGTGTTCCTAGCTTTGACATTCTTGATGGCCTTCCTGGGGCTGGTGGGCTCCCACCCGAGGGCCACAGCCCTGTAATAAGGGTGATGTTGCTTCACATTTTCATGAAGCATTTCCAAAAGTTTGACTGCCACAAAAGAAATGGAGCCTCCCTGGACCAACCTGAAGCAATCAGCCAAAAAGCAGGTAAAGGATTACCCCTCCTGTGTGTTACCAATGAGGAAACTAAGGCAGGGAACAAAATATAAAAATAGGATTGGAATTGCTTTATCTCTAGTTCTAGTGTAGATTTTTTTTCAGGTAATTGTCCCTCCTCTCCCTGCACACTAACCCCCTCCTCCAGGGCCTCCCCGGTGCCTCCCACTGCCTTTGGGAATAGCACTCCTTGGATAATTCACTTCTGGGAAGCACAAACTTCTTAAAGCTTGTTTCTATCTGAGCTGCACGATCCTCTTCCGTGTTTCCTTTGGATTAGTAATTGTTGGGAGTTCCCATCTGTCAAGTGGCAAGAAGTAAAAGATTAAACAACCTGGAAATTCCTTGTTCCTTCTCTCCAGGCATTTTCACAGCACTGGATTGGGCTGCAGGAGTAAAGCACGGGCAGCTATTTAACATTAGTTTGTAAGAAGTCATGTAGAAATAAATTCCATTTTTTGGGGTGAAAATAAAGGTTAAACCTTACCAGTGAGTGCCACCGTGCCTGACCCGACTCTCAACACCATCCATCTTGTGGGATTGCCACAGCTTTGTAGGAATGGGATTTCTGCAGGTCAGTTGCTCGTCCCTGTCTTGGCGAATCTTCCCAGAAGCATCTCTGGGGAGATCAGGCCCAGCTGGGGACTCTTCAGATACTCCCAAATCCTAAATCAGAGCTATCAACAATTATGGGAAAATATGCTTTCTTAGAAGATTACTGAAGCTGCCTTTATCTCCCAGTAACAGGATTCACCAAGTATTATAGCAGCTACTTTACACTGCTGTAGTTAAGCTTGTTTCAGCATTTTCATTATAAACCTCTGTTTTCACAGGTTTATTTCCCGGGGAAAAAAAAAAAATAAAATCTCTCTCAACTAAAGCTTGGCATGCTGAGCCCTCGAGGAGAGATGATGTTTTTTTCCTTTTACCTGTCTATGGAGTGAATGGGGTCACTCCATTTTAAAGCATATGATTTGAAACAAAGTGGGAATGTCTCTGTCTGGAATAGTTTCTGACTAGAAAGCAGCATCATTGGCATTAACATTGGAGCTAATGGCGGAATTTACACCAGGTTCAGCCATGGTGCAGGTTTTTCCCCCACATTTCTTTTCCAGTCTTTCCCATTTTTTTGTCTGAGAAGCCACGTTGGGGACTGGCTGTGTGAGGGGAGACCGAAGCCCTGTGGCTCGGTGCTGTGAGGCTGCAGCAGGGTGGGTGTTGTGGGTGAGCTCGGCTCCAAGGTGTTTTTCTTGCAGGATGCCCGAATCCAGGTGCTTTGGGGGCTGCTTGCAAAATCTCTGATGAGACCTGGTGGAGGCCAGGAGTGGTGGGTGACACCAAACCCACCTGGGGTGGGTTGTGAGAAAGGTGGGCTCAGCAGTGTGGGTGGTGCATTAAAGATCCACAGTGGGTGTGGGAGGGCAAGTGCAACTGCAGCATCTCTCTTGCAAGGAAAGGCTGAGGGAGCTGGGCCTGTTCAGCCTTGAGAAGACACACTGAGAAGGGGACCCCATCCCTGTGTGTCAGTGCCTGCAGGGAGGGGTCAGAGCATGGACCAGGCTCTGCTTGTTGGGGGCCCAACAATGGGACAACTGATGCCCAGGAAGTTCCATCTGGACACGAGGAAGAATTTCTTCCCTGCACAGTGACCGAGCACTGAACAGAGACCAGAGAGGGTGTGGAGTCTCCTCACTGGAGATATTCTAGAGCCGTCTGGACACAATCCTGTGCCGCGAGCTCTGGGATGACCCTGCTGGAGCAGGGAGGTTGGACCAGATGCCCCACTGCGGTCCCTTCCAGCCTG
>NW_021939960.1:4057022-4160297 GCF_001715985.3 Manacus vitellinus | reverse complement strand
CGAGCCTCCCCCGGGGGTCTGAGCTTCTCCGGGGTAAATCACCGTCCTCTCGGTACCGGGCGGGGGAGCATCGCGGTCCGGACACCCGGGGAGGGCTTGTATTTGGGAACCTGTTCCCCCCGTCTCCAGCCCCTCGGGGCTTTTTGTTCCGAAGGGCCATTTGCCTTTTTTCGTTAATATTTTTCAGCCCTCACAGAGTAGCAGTGAGGCCACTGCCTGACCTAAATATCCACCACTTCTCTGTGTGCTCTTTCCCTCTTGGAAATGAAGTGCACGGAGATGAGAGAGAAGGAATATTGCTGGTGAGGAAAGAGGAATGAGTTGGGCTCTCTGGCAGTTTCAAGCAAATGGTATTTTCTGTAAAGGGAAGATTTTCAAGGAACCCCGGCCCTGGAGGGTTGTCAGGATTGTACCCTGCTTAGCACCTCGTTCAGTGCCGTGAAATCCAAACCCTGCACAGACTAATGCAAAATGGCCCAAAAGGAAAACTTGGGAAAGAGTCTGGATTTTGCATATATTCCTGGCACTGCGACGGGGCAGGCTGGCGCTCGGTGTGTGCTGGGGGAGCCAGCTGAGCTGTGCCTGTCTCTGCTAGCACAGGATCTGCCCCGTTACCTCCAGCGGGGCTGCAGAGCATCTGTCCCTTGGTATTTTGGATGGCTTTTGTCCAGTGTCATCTGCCTTCTCCTTCTCCAGTTTCATCGTTGTTTAATTCAGGTGTCTGAGTCCCGGGGAAGGTCTGCAGGCATTTGTATACCGGGTACTCAAATGTGTTCATTCTGAATTTTAGCATAAACCATACCCTTTGTACTGTATGCACTTTTAATCTTGATTTAATCTCATTCGTGTTCAGACAAAACTAAGCTGGATTTGCCTGATTTTATTAACACTACCGGTACTGAATAGACCATTATTCTTTCCTGACTTTAACAGGCCGGGCTAGATGTGCATACCAATAGCAGTGTATAAATAATGAAGATACAGTTCTTTTTTGTGTCAGCCAGTTGCTGAACATAAACTATGTCCCACAGAATCCCAAGGATGAGAGACTTTACTTTGTGTCTGATCAAGGCTCATGGTTATGATAAAAGTTGTGAATTAAAATGTGTAATGTCTTTTGAAGAAAAAGCTTCTCTTCCAGTCTAACTCTTGGCATGAGGTTTTGTTGGAACAACTCAGGCTTTTAATTTCATTCTGTGACTTTTTAGAAGCAGCATAGTTTATAATTTTTTTCCCATTTTTTTCAGTGTGTGAAAGGCTTGGTAGGAGGCAGGTGCCAGTTACGGATGGGGGTGTGCGAGAGGCTGGGGACAGTGAAGTACAGCAGAGGAGACCTTGCCTGAATTTGGGTGGGTGTTGTAGGAGCCTCATACCTGATGCCACATGACTCCTGAGATCCTTCCCTGACTTGTCCCCTACCCTCTGTCAGCTCTGGGGTCCTGCCATTCAAACACTGCGTTCCCATTAGCTCCTGGGAGCCTTGGACAGAGCTCCCTTGCTGCTGCCTGCCCTTACTTCATATTCCTGTAGGTTTCTTTATCGCCAATGTTATTATTTATTTCCTGCTGGTGACGGGCAGTGTTCCCTCACCTCAGTGCTCCAGGAGAGCTTTGGTTGCACTGCAGGGGCTGTTACCTGATCGCTTCCTCCACCTGGCTTAGGTGGGAAGGACAGAGTTGAGCCTCCCTGAGATAAATTCATCACACAGCGTTTTTTCTTCCTCCCGTCTCTTTATTTTATGTATCTTTCTAATACAACTTCGAGTGATCCTCGGAGCAGCCACCACCAGATGCTCTTTAATTTCTCAGAGAAAAGTTACCAAGGCAGCAACGCTCCGGGAAAGCGGCGGCATAACTGCAAACTCCTCTAACTTCACCCTCTAAATAGGTTAACTGTCCAGGCGATCCCCCCCGAACATTTCCTTGCAGGCTCCATTCCGTATGGCAGGCTGCGGCGCTGCGGTGGAGGAAGCAGCTGGTTTCTGTGTGTGGCGCTCCCAGATTAGGATTATAAAAGGGCTTTTTGGGGGCGGGGGCGCGGAGTCTCGCCCGGCTGGAGTGCCCGTGTGCCGGGCCGTGTTAAGCAGCCAGACGTCTGCGGCAGTGGGCTCTAATCGCTCCGGCTGCCGAAGGAGGTCAGGGGTGACCGTGGTGGCGGAAGAGTCTGTAAATAACTAATTATTTTGGCAGAGCGGGGCGCTGTGCCTGCCTTCCCCGCTGCCTTCCCCGCTCCTCCCCGGGACGGCTCCCGGAGGGTGTGGGTGCCAAGGCCGGGCATCCCGCGGGCACCTGGGCATCCCTGCGGGAGGATGGCTGCAGGCACGGGGTGTGAGAGCAGCTCTCTCTAGGCTGGGTGGCTCTGGGCAGAGGCTTTGCTGGTGCAGGAACGTTATCCAAAGCCTTTGGGAGTTTAAGAGGTACCGTTGCACCTCTGTCCCCTTGGCCACAGTGCCCTGGGCTGGTGGCAGTGCTGTGTCCGGCCAGTGACACAAACTGTGAGAGCAGGTTTCTGTCCAAGCAAGGACTTCTAGGTTTTCACATTCTTTGGTTTAATAAAAAACCAAATGCAGATGGCTCAAACCAGGGATCACATCTCCTTTCAGCTACAGGCTGCTTTTTTGGCAGATATGTTTCTTTCCTGTCACTATGTCAATGGCAGTTACGGCTTCTTCCAGGGCAGAGTGGATAGTAACCACATACTTCTGTATTCCCTCCCCAAGTTTTCCTCATAGAAGGAAGCCAGAGATGCTACCAGGGTTTCAGCAAACCTGAAAGTGCTTGCACAGAGGATGCTCAGTTTATGGCATCTCAGTTTGACCTCAGCCAAACCGGGGAGTTCCCTGTGTCTGGCTCTGGCTGTGTGTCTGTGACAAAGTGCTGCTTTTTGCTGAGATCAGCACCCCAAGGTACGATCCAGGAGGAGCAGAGCATGGATGGCTTTGCTTGCAGTGGCCTAAGAGCTGTCTGTGTGTGCCCTTGGCCATCCCTGGGGACCCAGGTGCTCTGAAGTCCCAGCCCTGCAGGTCACAGCTCTCATACCCAGGGAAAGGCCTGGAGAGCACAGGGGTCTTTCTTAAAATTAGTTTTGTGCCCTCAGTTGGTGATTTTAATTTTAGTGTTTTATAATTGGTGTTGAATGGGAGAATGAAAAGACGCAGAAGGGAAATGCAGGGAAAATAGTCACACTTTGCTTTTTTTTTCCTGTGGGTGAACACCTGGATTGTGTTGAGCTGCACAGTGGGACCGGCACACACGACACTAGAGGTGATCCTGTATAATCAGAGGTGATCATCTATAATGCAAAGTGGAGACCAGACATGGCTAATTCTTCCTTTTCAGTCACTATCAGGGTGTTTTCAGAGGAGCACGTTTGATTAACTGTCCTGTTACCTTCTGCCATGGAGGCATCCTCCACCCCCTGAATGAGCCTTTGATTTGCCTTTGTTTTGTTTAGTAGTGTGTTTTCAGATCTGAGTTGTGAGTGGACCAGCACTGAAGGGTGTGCTGGGAACAGCAACCTTATTTTTAACGCCAGGAATCCCCAAGGTAGGGCCTGGGATCACCTCTGAATTTTCAAGATGTTGAATTAGTTGAACTACCACCGCTTCCCTTGCGGATGAAACCCACATGTGTGTGTTCTTACTTTATTTGCTGTTGCTCACCAAATATACTAATATTTTTAGATTTCCCAGGCTGAAGTTGGTGGTTTGATAAATCCAGTTTTAGAATGAATTTGTAAACCTAAATTATAAACGGATAGACGTGAGGAAACCTTTCCAAGGGAAGTACCAAAATACATGGTGTCACTAATAGACAGTAATTACAATCCAGCTTCTTTCCTGAGTAACTCACTGTACAGTCATGTCTGTCGGTGTTGTTTCATTCAGGTAGTAGCAACCATCAGAGTTTGCTAAGCCTAATTAGTGAAAAAAAGGTCATTTATTTGCGGTGGTGTTTCGTGTAAAAACTGCCTACCAGTTTTCTTCCTGGAGGGAGATCCCATGTGTGGTGTGTGTGCTTTATCTTATCAGATCCCTCCTGTTCTCCAATACACGGTGCATCTGCTGTTGGCACGTTTTGTCAAAGTAATAAAGCCTGGCTGGAGAGCTCACGAGGAGAGAGGTACAAGGGCCACTTTGCTGCAATTAAGTGGAAACTTGGTTCACACCGTGAGCACGCTCCCAGACGTCCATAAAGCAAAGGAATCATTGATGTCAACAGGGATGTTTTATGCAGTGTTCTTCCTGTCTGTGTGGCTGAATTGCTGGGTGATTGTTTTATAACTATTTTGGGTGGCAGAAGGTAGGTCACTCGGGCAGATCCCAGGTGAGGAAGCACATCAGAGACCTGCTCCGTCTGCATCCGGCACCAGAGAGGAACAGGGAGGATTTCAGCACAGGGCTCCCCTCTGTGACAGCAGGATGTGACCTCTCATCTCCATCTTTCAGAGCTGATTAGTGGGCTGCTGTGTTGCTGCTTCCTTGCTGCAGGGGATGTAGTAGTGGTCTGGGAGTTCCTCGAGGAGTAATGAGCGAGTGCGGGGTCAGGAATAGCCACCTGAGTGTCAGCACGTGAAACCCTGCACACACAGACACACACACAGACAGACACACTGCTGAGAGCTGGTGAGACCCTGCACACACACACAGGCACCACTGAGAGCTGGTGAGACCCTGCACACACACACAGGCACCACTGAGAGCTGGTGAGACCCTGCACACACACACAGTGCTGAGAGCTGACGAGACCCTGCACACACACACAGTGCTGAGAGCTGACAAGTTTTCCATACCCGAGCAAGTCTCACTATCTGTGTGTGCACACAGGCATAAACACATCTGTGAAAGTTAATTTAGTAGTACAAAAAGTGGTTCAATCAACTGGTTGATGAAGTAGTTGGTAACCATAAGGAGGAGTTGTGGGGTTTGGGCTTTTTGTTTGGTTTGTTGTTTGTTTTGTTTTTTTTTTAAAGGAGATAAATTTCAGCTGTAGGAATTTATCATCCAAATCAGAGGATTTGGGGAGCTATTGAGAGTAAAGAGAGCTTTGATGATTTGGCAAGGAATACAGCTTCTAAGGCAGCACTTTGATCTGCATTTTAAATGCTTCTTTGTAATGACAGTTTCACAATTTCTTTTCTCATTTTGAGTCAGTTTTGCAGAGGTATGTTTTCAGAGAAAATAGTAACAGCACACATTATTCTTGTTGGCTTTGGAGCCAGCTAGAACTTGTAGTTCATCCCAGATCTTTTGGCTACCGTGGTAAATTTATGATTGCACCAAAAAGGAAATTAGTAAAGATGTTAAATATTATCAAAGCTTTGCAAATCTTTTGAAATCTCTCTGGTGTGAAAACTAAACTTGCATTAGCATTTTTGCTGCGGTCTGTTGTACAGTGTTTATCCAGGCATCCACCTCATACTGCAGGTTCCTGATTTAGCTTTTTTTTTTCCTTCTGAAGGACATGTTACTGTTTAGCACACTCATCTTTTTAGTCTTGTGTTGCACCTGGAGACCGTGGTTCTAGTGACTCAAGCTTTCTAAAGACAACCCTACTGGGAATCTTTTTCCTTCTTTTCTATCTACAGCACATCCTCAGATAAACTCCTGTTGAAGGGAGAAGGTTGTTGTCGCCTACATATTCTTATACAAGAGAGCTCGTTGCATTAATTTATATAGTAATGGAGAGGGGTAGGAATTGGTAATGTTTATTAAGGTTTTAATGTAAATCTTGTATAGCACCTTTCCTTCTTGTAGCCAGTTTGGGGTGGAGTCTCTACTTTGCTTCAGAAATCAGAAGCCTCAAGCATGAGAACAAAAAAACAAGTTTTCCCAAATCAGTTTTGAGCTGTATGGTAGCTGTTCTGGTGCTGGGTTTGGCCTCTCCTGAGCTGTGGCTCTAAGCTGTACCAGGCTGGCAGCTCCTCTCTGCTTGTGGACCAAGTGGAGCAGGAGTGTAAAACAGGGCACACATATAATTTCCAAGGTATATTCACTCAGGAAGTTGGATCTTCAGTTACATGTCAAGGGTGGTATCACTGGGAGGCCTTAGACAAATAGCATTGTGTGTACGTTTAATTTACGTCCTTTCCCAAACTGACAGTGACTTTGTTCACTTCAGAGATGCTACAAGCAGCACACTGGTCCCTATCCAGGCTCAGGTTGGCATCAAGTCCACCTTCACTTTTAGATTTCTTTGATTTAATGCTACTTTTTCACTGCATACAGCGAAGTAGCATCACTGAGGTCGCGATCCGTCAGTGTCCTTTTGTCTGTCCAACTAGTCAGACTTCCAGTTTCTCACTGCTACAGGACTAGGCTGATGCTCCCTTTAGCAGAGGGTGTATTTTTTGCTGTGTGTGGTGTATATTGGTGTGTCCTGGGCTGTGGTGTTACATAAGGATACCTTGCACAGCGTTGGGAACTCGTCTCACAAGTTGTCAGTGTTGGTGGACGTCCACAGCGCTTTCAAGTGGTTCACACGTTGGTGTTTGGTTTCAGTCTCGCACATATCTTTAATAAAATGCCTCAGACTGGGTAATTTTTCACTTGCAGTGTACATTCAAAAATGTGCAGCTAGAAAGGCGAGTGCTTTTGCACATGGCAGTTCTCTGAGCCATTTATGAGACCCTGCTGATGGCTGTAGAGCTGAGGGATTGTGCCTGTGATGGTTTGCTGGCGTGAGGTTTGTGCACTTCAGCAGGTGCAACAGGATTTCCCACATTTGCAAACTTGGCCCAAGCAACCCAGCAAGGCAGAACTTAGCCTTGGCAAATGAAAGCTGATTAACCCCCAGGCTTGGAGCATACCAAGAATGAAAAGAGGTACTGGCACCAAAATCAATGCTACTTATAAAAAGAATATATGCAGGACATGGTTTGGGGATTTTTCTTTCCATCTCTTCATTCTGTCCAATATGTAAAGTAGCTGGTTTGTTACTCTAACCCCCTACAAATGATTGTCAGTAATAATTCTGTAAAACTGTGAATCAACTCTGCATGACTTTGTGCAAATAGACTGAGTAATTTCTTTGTTCTTTTCTTCTTACTTTGTAATTGGAGTCTGTAAAAGCCCAAAGGTTTGGTCTTGTGGAAAGCATGATTCATTTATTGGTGTCTGTGCCGACTAGTTATCTTTCAGTAATTCCAGAGTGCTGCTACAAGCCAAGAGTGATTCATACATGGCTAAGTGCACAAACAAATGGGGTCATGGCCATCTGCAGAAATTTTTCTAATCTATTTATGGTATCGGAGAAAGAAGTGGGTGTATTAAGGATGATGGAATAGGTGTCAATTACATTGGTGAATATAACCGGTTAAGTAACGCTAACCATTACTCAAAACCACATCTGCTCCTTGCTAAAGATCACAACAGCAGGCCCTGTTTAAATGTTAACGCAGATCTGATACAGGAGATGGATTGAGTGTCTAGCTTGCCTCCTGAGGAGCTCACCATCCTCACTGATGTGGAAGGCTCTTCTACCTTCCTTAAGATTTTTAGACTGGAACTTGCACTGTGAGTGTTTGTAGTGGCAGACCTCAGTCATTTTATGCTTTACATGCAGAATTTGGCCTTTTACTTAGTTAGCTTGTATTGGTGATCAGGGGTAGCATTTGTCATTGGCACACAAGTAGAATGGCTGTGTGATCTTAGTAGAGACAGGTGGAGGTGAGTCATTTTTCCTTCCAAATGCATCCTCAGTGGTTTAAAATCTCAGAGGGAAAACAAGCAGCATCTGACAAGGTAGCCTTCCTCTGCTTTCGTCCCATTTGTAAGAATTCATTTTCCCTTTGATAACAAATCATCCCTGGTTGCAGCTCTGTCAGAATTGCTCCGTTCAGGTTTTAGTCTTTTGCTCTGGGGGAGTCTGTTTGCTCCTGCCATGCTCAGGAGTGCAGGATCCCCAGGGCTGGCACTTGGTGCTGGAGTTGGTCGTGATGAGGAGGGAGTTTGAGAGTAGCAGTAGGAAATAGCAGGACCAAAAGCTTCCAGAGGCAAAGGAATGAGGACTGCTGGTGGGCTCGCTCTGGACCCCTTACTTGCCTGCTCTTCAGCCTTGCACACTGCAGCTGGGTTTGAACCTGAAATATGTGCATCCAGCAAGATCTTGAACTTGCAGAGCATGGAGTGGTCTCAGTGCTTTGGAAACATCCCACATCTGCAGGGTAGCTGAGTGTTACTCTGGAGACAAGCTGGAAGCACGGGTGGACCAGCAGAGTGATGTTTGGAAGTGGCTGTGGCCCCATCTCCCCGAGCCCTGGGAGACCTGTACAGTCACTGCTCAGTTGTGTTTGATTTCAGAGGACAGAGCTCATGGACTCCAATTTCTCTAAATTGAATTGAAGCATCGTCGCTGGCCAAAAATATGGAAGAATTTGGCAACATGTCGTTGTTGTCCTTTTTGCTGATGTTTTGAGCACTGTGACTGGTTCTGCTGCACCCTCACTGCCCGTGCTCCCTCGGAGGGGGACAGGGTCCTGGCTGACACCCCGAGTATGCTGAGGAGGGGGAAGTGACCCAGACTTTTGCCCAAAGGACTGATGAGTCTCTCCTGATGTCTGAACAGCTTTCTTCTTCTGCCCTTGCTTTATTTAAGTCAACAGATTGTGTAAGCCACATGCTAGATTTACCTGCAGGGCAAGTGGGAAGGAAGCAGTGCCATTTGGATGGATTCCCAAAAGACATCTAACCGCTGAGCGTTAAGACTAACATTTCCAAGCCCGAGTCCTACAACAGTCCTGACTCTGCTTGTCGCCACTTCCATCCGTGGCTTTGGCTGCCAAGGACGAGTCCCAGGGAAGCTGCCCTGCTGTGGCCGCTTGCTGGCTGTCCCCCTGTGGGTTGGGTTCTGTGCTCAGCAAGCTTGGAAATTCTCCCCCTCAGCGGTTTCTGTTTAATGTTATGATTAATGTCGTTATTTCTTACAAAAACAGAAGATCTCCCCAAAGCAGAGCTGTGCCCTGCGCCTCCCACACCCTCCTGGGCCGTTTCCCACGGTCCTGAGGGTCCCAGCTGACTCTTGGGGCCACAGGGTGAAACACACAGCTGAGCAGCTGAGATGGCCCAGGGTTGGGCTTGTGCTTGGTGCCTGCTCCAGGCCTGACACTGGGCTGGATTTCCTTGTGCTCTTCCCAAGTATTTGTGCAGTGAGACTTGGTTCCTCCAGAGTCAGTCAGAGGCTGCAAGGGCAGATATCTCAGCTGCTTTTCTGGAGGAGCAAGTCCTGCTCTTTCTGTGTTATTTTCATTATTCCCCCCATTATTCCACCTTACCAAGGGTGGTCTCTTGTCTTCAATAACTTGGAATACAATATACAGATTAGGCTCTTTAGCACTTGGCCTGCTCAGTGATGTCTTTAGGACACTTAAGAAACAACGTGATCGATGGACACCTGCTTCATACAATTCAGAGGAAAATGATCTTAAATTGCAATTATTTCCCATATAATAAGCAGAAATTTTATTTTTATTGTTTCACTTCTATTACAGTCCTGGGACTTTGCTTTAACGGGAAGATGTGTTTTTGAGTTCAGTGTCTCCCTCTCCAGCGTGTTCAAACACACACACCAGGTGTGTAACACTTAATGATACTGATCACTGGCGTGTAATGCAATCAGTGGTTTATATTTCTCTGGTGTGACTTATTGGTAGCAGTATATACACACTGCACCTTTCTCAGCTTTTGCTGGGAATGCAGGTGGTGGCTGATGTGCCAGAGATGGGCTCAGACACAAGGAGAGGGGGCATAGGCCTCTGATGGGGGTCCTGTATGCTCTGAGCGAGGTGCAGAACAACTACAGGGTTACAAACATGTCCTGTCCTGCTGACAGCTTTTAATCCTCATCGTTCTCATGGGTTTTCTTGATAAATACTTCTCAACCTCCACTGACTTGCCATCCAGGCCTGAATCGTAAGGAACAATAAACATAATGGACAGGCTTGATTTAATAGATGCACTATGAGCTTTTTATTAGTGCAGCTTTTTACAAAAAGAAAGGAAAAAAAAAAAAGATGACTGCATTTATTTAGTGGAAGTGCAGAAAGCAGCTCTCTCCAAACTGAGGGAAGCATGCCCGAGTGGGCTCAGCTCAGCTCCTGGTTGTGCAGTGAGGGAAGGATCCATCCTGCTGTGCAGCCCTTGGAGCGCTGGGTGGTCTCAAGGGGGTTTAACGGTGCGTGCAGATGTTCAGGAATTTCTCTTTTGACTCGACCGTGGGGTTTTGCTGCTCTTCAGACCACAAGTGCACTCCAGTCACAGCAGGTTCATGGTTTTGGAGATGCCTTTCATCCCCTCCTGTTCTTGCTGGGTGCTCGGGAGGGGATCTCGCAGCCGTGTGTCTTCCTTGGTTGCGTTTCTCGAGATTTGCAGACTCACATTAGGCGTCTATTAAATTAAGCAAAATGGCCTTTAGAAAGCTACATTTCAAGTGGAAGAAGTGCTTTATGTAACATAGGGGTATGTGAGGGGACCTAAATACAAGCTTAAATTGGCAGTTACGAAAATAGGTATAATTGGATTTTTGCACAGTGATTTTACAGCTTCTGAGTTTAATGTCCTGATGAAATCCTGCATCCAGTCCAGGAGCAGTGCAGCCGAGGAGATGGGGGTTGAATAGCCCCAGTAATGGGACTTGTTCTAGGAACAGCCTTGCCCTCGATTGCAAAACTGGACACACCTGTCATTTACTGAGGCTGTGCTCTGTCTGAAAGGTGTCTGGAGCAGTGGTTCCCTCTTGCCTGTGTTTGCCCTTTGGTCTTTCCCCTCAGGGAGGGGCGTCAGGGCTGGGAAAGGGATGTCTCTTACTATGGTTGTAGCTACTTGCAGGTGAAAAATGCAGCTGTACCCTCCTAACTGGGCACATGCCAAGAGCTGCAGCTTTGTTTTCCAGGCTGATCAATGCAGTTCATTTAAGTTGTTGGGTAATTTAGTAGCTGGAGGCACTTCTGTGGGCTTGGCGTGAGAGCGGCTGCTTCACTTCCCCCCTTGGGAAGGCTGGGAAGGGTTTCCCTCTGAACCCAGGCTTCCCTGGCTGTGACTGGGGCCAGGTGATGCTGTGGGGCTGTCACCCAGCCATTCTGGGATCAGGAGCCTGAGGAAATGGAGGAAATCTCATTTTGACCTTGCATCCTCATATTAATCCTGATAGTCTTTCCTGTTTTAATATTTAAAGCCTTTCCATTCTTCTGTCTGGAGAGACGGTGCGTTGGCTCTCTTGGGAAAAGACTGACCCATCCTCTTTAGGAAAGCTGGTCCCAAAGAAATCAAGGCACCTGCAAATCCCGTTGGCAGGAATTGGAAGAATAATTTTTGTATTTGTTATATCTTTAACCACTTAGGCCTTAGAGCTGGTTTTCTTTCTAGCTTACTTAAGGTCTTGCAAGGATGAAAAAAATCTGTTGCTTTCCTAAGTGTCTTAGCCTGGCACTGAGAGACAGGGCGGAAGAAGCTGAGATAGGATTTGCTGCTTCTTTGAAACTGTCCCTTTTTAATTGTCCAAACAGCATTTCAAAGAAAATCTCTGCTCTTCTCTATCTTCTTCCAGCATTATAATTCTATATAATCACTTTTCTTTCTCTGAAAGAATAGAGCGTGATTTATTTTTTCTTGCAGAAGGAAGAAGGGATAAATTCCAGATGTTGCTGGGATACACTTTTTGCCTCTGTTTAATGTTTAGTGGCTTTCAGTAAACAGGCTGCAAGAGGTGGGGCTGATGTTTTTATTCCAGGACAAATCATCTACAACAAATCCCATCTGCCGATGGGATAGGGGGGAGCATATCTTGGGTGTGACCTGGTGGGTTTGGAGATGATCCCGGCTTTCCTGCCGTGCAGAAAGGCAAGGAAGGCTGAGGCTGGTCCAAGTGTTCCTTTGGGGTCTTTGCTCTTGGTCTTTCAGGGTATTCACCCTCCCCTTCCCACCTCGGTGCCAAGCTCCAGCTCCATGAGTGAGAGACGCTGCGCAGGGTTGGATCCCCTGCCCATGCCCTGGTGTGGGAATGGGCACTTCTGGTGTGAACTGGCACTGGGATTTTTGGGGAGCAGCTCTGCTCTGAAGGGTGGGGAGGGCTGCCATGTCCTGCATGCCATCATCCCACGTGGGATGCTCAGTTTAGTGGGACTCTCCTGGCCAGCCAGGCTGTTCTGGTGCCCAGAAAAGAGCGTCCGTGTGCCCTGCACCAGCATGGGGCTGGATCCAGGAGCTGGGCTCTGTGGATGGGCAGCCCTTTTCCCTCCTCCCACAGCTAAGACCTGTCTTTTCAGTGCATGCCATGCTTTGCAGCCTTCTTGCAGGCTAAACCAGCAACGATTTTCCAGCATGTGTTGCACAGAGGCGTTGTGGGACCAACACGGCAGCTCCGTTCCCTGTTTCATGTTTTCACCTGTTTAGGCGAAGCACATCTCTGTTTTGTTGGCAGCCTGTTGGGTTGCACAAACAGTGTAAGACAAAACCACGAGCAGGTGTTGGTCCAGCCAGTGTAATTACTGGTTCCTTGCTGCTGCTGCTGGTAGGCAGACAGTGTGAGCCACCCTTCACATGGAGCCGTCTGGCAGGACTGCGGCTGCAGAAGGGCTCCGGGCACCGATCCACCGGGAATATGCGCCGACGGCTCAGCCACTCCCTGTATCTCTTCCCTGCTGCCGATTGCATAAAAAAAGTTATGCATATATGGAGGGAGGGAGGAGAGCTGAAGGTGGCTCTGGTCAGGTTTAAAGCACTGACTTTATGTGCCAGTTCTCATTTGCATTTAAAAAGTTGGCAAATGCGTGGCTGAACTTAAAGGGCAGATGTGAGGATGGGAGAGGCAGGAGTGCTCAGAGAGAGGGGTGAAGCAGCATCCCAAAATCCTGCCTGGCTTCAGAGGGTTCAGCTTGTTTCTCCCACACATCCCAGACCATCACCAAACATTTTGGATGAAGCATGATGAGACTGGGTGATGTGCCTTTGTGTGCACAGGGTGTCACACCTGGGGTGTGCACAGTGCTGCGTGCTGAGCACCAGTGGGGCATTGCCTGGGCTGTGGAGTGGGCAGAGATGTTGCTTTCTACCCTTTTGGAAATTTAACTAGAGAAAAGCTGATCCTGATCCAACCAGCTGCAGACATGGGGGCTCTTTTTTTCAACGTCTAAATTTGACTCCCACCCTTTTGGGCCTCCCAAGCCTTTTTTGGCATCCACTTGTTCTCAGCCTTTACTTTTTCCTTTTGGGACTCCCACCCCTTTTTGGCCTCCAGTCTTCTTATGGCCTTTCACTCCTTTCCAGCCTCCCACCCCTTTTCAGGCTCTGTGCAGCAAGCTGGCTGAGGAGGAGGAGGAGGAGGTCCGAGCTTGTTGCCACACGTCGGTGTTTGGCTCGGCAGAATTCCTTTCTTCCCTTTCCCGTCAGGGTCGGTGTCGGTGCCTGTTCCAGCAGGGTGGTGGTGGTGCACAAGGGCCTGGAGGCTCTCAGAGCCCATGTGCATTCAGGTGACACCACACTCTTGCACAGTCACTTTTGAACACCTGCATGTGAAGCACTGATTTGCAATGTCTGAACTCATCCCTTTGAATCAGCCTGACTTCACCTCAGTGAGCCGACTCCGAGCCCACGACCCCTTGTTATTTAGCTGTAATTTGCAGCAACTCTCTGACCCTTAATCTTTTCCTGGAGTGCGAAAGTTGCTTATCTCTGTCCTCTCAGGTGCATGGAAGGTAGCTTTTTAAAGCTTTATTTGGGAGCAATGATGTGTTGATATAACCCCTTGGACCTCCCAGCCTGCTCTGCTGCCACTGTGGGAGCGTGCGGTGTGTCTGCAGCCCCGGCGTGGTGTGTCTGGCAGTGACACACTTGCTGTCTGTTGGGTTAAAGGCCACTTTTATAGGCCAGTAGGACTCCTTCAGATCAGACTGTACTAATTAGTACCAATTAACCATTATCAGTGACAGACAGTTCTTACAGGCTTCATAAAAAAGTCCTGTTTCTTCAGTGAAGCCCCTGGGGGATGCAGAGCACTCACCCTGCCCACAGTGTCACAGCTTGTCAGGCACTGGGGTTGTGCTGGGGGGGTCAGGAGGGTCCATATCCCACAACCCCTTCAGTTTTGCACAATGCTCACTGATGGGCGAGAGAGAAGTCGTGAGCTGTCTTTTAATGCAAACTTTTGGCTGCTTTGTTCTCCTCACTTGAAAATACATCTGCTGGGCATTGCGTCTGGGGTGTTGTGCAAGATTTTGCTGTGGGTCTTCCTCTTCAGCACCCCACAGCCCCCACTGGGGGATGGGGCATCAGGAGACCCCGAGCTTTCACCCAGGCTCAGCAGCACATGGGGCTCAGCTACCAGTGTTTGCAGAGGAGACAGAACATGACGAATAGCCCACCAGTGCTTTGAAGTGCAGAGTGCTGCCCCGAGGCCATGGGCAGGCAGTCTGGCACTTTTGAATGTGGCAGAGAAGTCTCTGGGGTGGGCTGAGTGATCACAGAAACTTCACAAACCTCTGTAAGACTTCAGCATGCCACCAGGTGAGATGGCCATGGGTGGAGGAGAATGGTCCTGGGGAGGTCCATGTGGGCGAGAGAGAAACAGGACCTTGTACAGCGATGTCTGGTGTGGGAAAAGCATGTGGGGTCTAACCAGGAGTGGTGGCACCTGGCTCAGGGTGGCTTTGTTCCTCCTGGAGGTGGTAGGTTTGGGTGCAGGTGTCAGCCACGGCTGGTACGGGGGAGCTCTGCCAGGACGAGTCCCCAGGAGGGAGCTGGGGTGTGTTGCAGCCGGTCGGAGGTGGCTCCCATCACTGACGGATGCTTTCTGTTTTTCTCTCAAATGTCTCCAGGCACTGAATGTTTAGGTCGCACCTTTCCAGGTAAACTGGGTAAGTGAAGTATTTCAAGAGTTGCCAAGATCTAATTACGAAGGCTGATTGCATGATTGCAGCTGCTGTACCATAAACACCCCGGTTACTCACTCCACGGAACGGGTGGGACGTTGCCTGGCCCCGAGAGCAGCAGGTACCTGCTGTTTGGGTGCAGAGGGGGATGCAGTGTTGTCTTCAGTGGCTGACTGTGCAAACCTGCTGTTTTTTGGCTATCTATACCTGGCTGCACTTTGGTAATCCTGGATGGGATTTTTTTCCTTTTGCTGTTCAATGTAGAACCATCTTCAAAAGCTGAATGTCTTTTTAAGCGCCAGTACTCTTCCATTTGCTGATACTCTGGCCAACTAATGAGCAGCACTACATCGAGGACAGAAACTTTCATAGTATTTTGTGAAAGTAGTGTGACAGTCTGAACCCTTTAACATCATGGGATGTGAGACTTCCCTTGAGTGTGGCTGGAGCTGCCTGTGTTCAGCAGACAAAATGAGGTGTTGGGAGCCCTCTTGAACCAGGCTGCTGGATTTGAGCTGAACCTGTTTGAAAAATAGCTTTTGCTGTTTTAAAAAGACATTGTTATAACGTCTGTGTATCTGTCTCTCAGTTTAGAATCGAGTTTATGACAGTACCCCAAAAGTGAAGTGTCTTTGCTCAAATGTGGAGTCCCAAGCCCGCTGGGAAAGGACCAGCAAACTAAAGTGTTAACAAGTGGTGAATAAATGATTTTAATAAATGGCTAATCAATTGCTGTAGAGCCTGGGAAGTCAATAGAGCTTATGACCTTGGCTTATAACCACGCTCAGATCTTTAACGGGCTTATAATGCCTACAGATCATTCATTAGGCTTTTATCAAGCATCAATTGGTAAAAGTCATAATCTAAAATAAGACAAAAAAAGAATTATTTCAGTTGCATTATTTCGAGCCTGATGGCAGAATTTAGTTCCACAGCAGAATAGTCCTTATTTATGCAAAAAAGCTGTGAGACACCACTGGTCCCCCAGCAGCATTATCTTGGTGCAGACGTCAGGCAGGGGAACTGCAGGAGCCAGAGGCTGGGATCAGCCCCAGTGCTGGGACACTCACAGCAGTCCGTAGGGAAACTGTCCTGCAGCAGGCAATGGTTTATTTGTATTTATTTTATATTAATGCCTTAAGATTTCAGCAGGTAAGCCAGGCAGAGGGAGCCCCGGTGTCGCTGACGGTGCTCTGAGCAGCTGCTCGGGGCGTTTTTCACTCCAGCAAAAGGTGTTTGCTGTCGCTCGACTGTTGTAAAACTCGCACCCGTTCTCTTGTCCTGTGATTTGGGAAGGCATGTGAGCGGGGTTGTGTTCTGGCTGTGCTGCTCTTCCTGCTTTCCCTGGTCTTCCCTGTCCCATTTTGTGTGTGTGTGTGTGTGTTTGTGCCTCGGGGAGGGAGTCAGAGATGCAAGTGAAAACATGCGGTTTTCTTAGAATATAAATAACAGAAAATTAAGCATAATTTTTGTTTGTTGTAGAGTCGTTCCCTGCAGTCTCCAGTTGTTTGCTCCTTTGCCGCGCTCATGTACTCTTTGGGTTTTTTCATCTTACCAGATGGATGCTATTTGGAGTGTGCTGTAGGACACTTTAGGGATCTTGCTGCGGGGTTAATTGTGCGCCCAGCGAAGAGCTGTGCTTGCAGACATCAGTGCATGCCCGGGCTTCTGAAAGACCCGGCTGCCAGACGGGGCTGCCTCTATCAGACGGCTTTTTGCCTCGCCTTTGTTGTCTGGGTCCTTGTCTGCAGCTCCAGCCTGGGCCAGCGTTCCCAGACATCGCCACCTCCACCATCCCCTTCCTCCCGGAGCGCCTGGTGCTGCCTGCGGAGCCGGGACCCCCGGGCAGAGATGCCCGTGCCCATCCCTGGGATAAAGCCCTGCACATGGCAGGGCAAAACAGCAACCCTGGGCAGGGAGCACCACCTCAGACCGACTCAAAAGGGAGGTTTAGCTTTCTTTGGGCTTTTTTCTTGTGTGTTTTAAATATTCCACCATCTCCCCAGTAACTCCGGGGTGTCTCTGATGTGGATGTCAGACTTTTGGATTTCTGTAAATGACTTGTGCATCCTTCTCTTTCCTGCTGAGAGGGATCAGTGTGGCTGAGCATGGTGAGGCACTGCCATTCTCCCCCTGCACACGGAGCAAGAAGGGGTGCTGCAGTTTCTGCTGGGTTTTGTGTCTGCTGTCGTGCTTCTCACAAAGAGTGGCTGGGAATGGATGTGGAGAGGGAAGAGGGAATACTCTCAGCAAGGGCCGAAATGGCTATTCATCTGATTTAGGAGGAGATGCCGTCCTTGAACTCTGTAAAATCAAAGGGCAGGGTGGAGGGTTTGCACAAAACAAAATTCACATAGCTAAACATGTAACTACATGAAAGTACGTGATTTCTTAGAGGTTTGGGTGAATTCTGTCTGAGAGAAGCTGGGTCATGCTCTGCATTCACTGCAGTGCTCCCCTGTGAAAATGCCAGTACGCACCGTTCTTTACTTTATTGTTGTGGGTTTAGGCATTTTGTTATATTAGTCTTAAATGGGTTTGTTTCCATAGCTGCATACTGCTGATAAAATCCCAGTGTAGGATCTCTCAGTCTCCCTGTGCATGTGTACCAAAATAAATCACAGGCAGTTGTCAGAAGAAGAGCTGCTGCCATGGCAGGTGCCAAGCTGTGAGGAAGTTGGGGCTGGACCCTGCTGAGACTGCAGGTGTGTGACATCCCATCCTGGTGCCACCACGCAGTGTCCTGCCACAGCTCCCAGCTCTGTGGGCAGCATTGGTGCCTTGGTGGTCCCAGGGACCTGGAGCAACTGAGGAAGGAGCTGCTGCAGGAGAGGTGATGTTTTGGTAGTGGAGTAGGAAGCGATGGAGGCGGGGGCATAGAAACTCCCTGGCCCTCACCTTTTTTCAGGTAGAAAGGTGTGGTTGTGGTAGGGTGTGAAGTTGAGGATTGGCATCAGGTGGCTGCCAGGATAACAAAACTCCTCTCCTGCTCTGAATTCACTGTATTCACCATCAGCTGTTAATATTTCACCTCTCATCAGAAGGGGGTGGGTTTTTCATGGCTATTAAAACTATCTCAGGGGCTGAGGCTGGTTTTGCTCAGCTTCACGCTGTAACTCCAAAGGTCTAGCCTGGGCCAGTGAGCACTGCTGATGCCCAGGGTGGTACCACACCAGTGCCATCAGGGGTCACAGTGTGTCCTGTACAGACAGGACGGAGCACATCTTCTGGCAGGAAACCCAGTTTCTGAGAGGTACTTATCTTTCCTTCAGGAAGAGTGAAACCAATGGTTTTTGTTTTCCCCAGAGTTCTGACCTGCAGGTTGGCAGGTTTTGGTGCAGGTCCAGCCCCACTGTGTGCTGGGTGTGCTCAGGGCAAGGTGATGCTCCTGGTCCCTGCAGTGGCATGGTCAGGGCATGGCCAAGGGCATGGCCAGGGCGTGGGAGCACCTGAGTCCTTGCTCTGAGGGCACGTGGGGGGCAGCTGGCCCGGAGTGCTTCCCCTCACTGCTCTGCCAGGGGTGTCCTTAACCCCCCCCCATGCTCTCTCTCTCCTTTAATGCATCTTTTTAAGTACTGGGTAATAGTGTTTTCTTTCTGGCAGAGATGAACAGAGGGCTTTTAATAGGTCTTTTGTTTTCTCTCCGTGCAGTTCCCTGGCAGTGACCTGCCATTCGCTCCAGCATTTATTTAGGGTATTTGTATTTTTATATGTGAGGACCTCAACACTGAGAAGCCAGGGGATTTGTCCAGGGTCACACAAGAAATATGTGGCAGAGCTGGGGCTCGGCTTCAGCTTTTCTGAATGTTGAGCTGATCTCTGGGCTTGGCAGAGTGGGAATGTCGTGGTTTGTCCCGTTTTAACTGAGCCAGACAAGGAGGGAAGAAAATAAAGGCTCTGTGGAAGGAAGCATATTTTTTTTGCTCTCCCCTGTTGGCAGTCTGCATGGAGCTAGAATTGCACGATCAGTGTGTTCAGGAGCGTGAGGACTGCATGTGTGAAATACACGGAGGCAAAGGGAAACCCGGGGCTCCTTCATTTCCACTGATTCCAGCTGCGCTGGGGACTGGGAGCTGCCCTGCAAACTCAGCCCTGCTCTGGGGAGGAGGGGTGGGCTGTGCGTGCCCCCCTCCCCGAGCAGGCGGTGGGTTTTTGGGGCGATGCTGTCGGTGGCTGCAGCTGGGATCGCCTCGTGCTCCTGCCCCGCAGCGCTGTGTGCCTGCCTTGTCTGAGGCAGCCCCAGCACAATGCTCGCCTTCACTCCCCGTCAGACGGGAGGTCTAGACGGTCTCCCTGCCTTTTGTTATCAGGGTCACAGGTTAGGGAGCGTTCCCAGCTCCTTTTCCCTCCGCTGGCCAGGAATCCTTCCCAGAACCGAGTGCCTGCAGAGGGGACCCCTCCGAAGGGAGTCACCCCACTACCCAAA
Source organism: Manacus vitellinus (assembly GCF_001715985.3). NCBI lineage: Eukaryota > Metazoa > Chordata > Aves > Passeriformes > Pipridae > Manacus > Manacus vitellinus. Next base: position 4,141,012 of record NW_021939960.1, on the reverse strand, counting down.
TGCACTTAGACTGAAAATTATTGTGGCAGCTCCCAAAAAGAAATGTGCTTTTGAAATGCAGTCGGGATCACCCCCACTCCAGTTCTTGCCGGCACAGATGCTCAGCTGACACCAGCTAAATAGAAACCTTTTAGCCCTTGCCAGTAAGTCTGGAGCAAACTGCCAAAAAGCATCGAGGACCGAGATACAAAACGAAGTCAGGCCTGAGCAAAGTACTTGCAAAGGAAAGATGGAACTGATGTGCTCTGTCTCTTGATTTTTAGCACATGAGATGCTTCAGTCTCAGGGTTTTGTTAAAATACAATGGTGGCATTTTAAAGGTTTTCAGCAGATACAAAGCAAGTAAGTCCCCTAGCAACAAAGGGAAGTTTTTTTTTGCTTAATGCAGACTTTTTTTAACATGTAGCATTTGGGATTTTTTTTTCTCCCTCCTTAAATCAAGGATAGGTTTGGCTGAAGGAGAAGTTTTTAGTGGCTTTTAGACATATTTAGAGATGAGACTTGAACGCTTCATGTGCATCTGCTTGTTACCCTTGCCCCTGCCCCGGCCCACCCTGGCAGGCTGAGCTCTCCTGCAGCATCAGCCTTCCCCTGGCCAGAAGGTGCCTCTGTACTGCAGCCCCTTGCTTGGGGTGGGAGGCAAAGAGGAGGGAACGGTTTGATTAAAAGTTAGGAGCAACTTTTTTCTTCTTCCTGGCAAAAAGACATAACAAAAAAAAAAAAATTGGCAGGATCATGCTTTTTATTATTGAATTAAAATCTATTAAATAATATCAGAGAGCCAAAACCTGGAATTGCTATTAGGCACTGCTCTTGGTGAAGTGAAACACTTCTGGATCTGGCTCACTTCTGCATTTCGTGTGTGTGTGCATGTGTATCATGTGTGAAGAATGAGTCTATGAAGCTCAAATAGAGGGTTTTAAATAGAAATAACGCTGGCAGCTCTTTCTCCCTGAATCCAAGGCTATTATGTGTCTGGCTCTGGCCAACATGAATTGCAGAGGAAGTTCATGTGAACTCCATGGCTGATTTGGCAGCTGCACAGCCGTGCTGGGTGCGAAGCCCGGGTGCTGTTGAGCAGCAGCGATGACATTTTTTGGTGTCTGGTGATTTACCTCTTTGCAGAGGGCGAGGGGGGGCCAAGGGAGCCTGTTTCCCACCCCAGTCCTGGCACTTGCAGTGCTGGTGCAGGAATGGACACGTTGGGTGGTGGTGGCCCAGCTTCTTCCCCAAAGCTTTATCTGTGATCCCAGATGCTCCTGCTCTTGGGTGAATGTCACCAGCTTAGGCTGCCTGGGGCACGTGGGCCATCCTGGGGCACATGGGCCATCCTGCTCGCAGTGGTGGAGACCCTGCAGCCCCCAAACCTGCCCCTCTTCTCCTGTAGAAATCCTCATGCAGCACTGGGAGCATAGTGCACCTGTGTGCACCACGGCAGCAGGAACAATTTGGGGTTAATTCCTCTGTGAACCCGCAATGCACCAAATGATGCTGCTTGTATGGGGCGTGGGGGGAAATAATGTTAAATTAAACTCTCCATAAGGGAAGAAAAGCATCCAGCCCCATTCTTTACTGCTCATTTTAGTAATTTCTTCCAGATAACCTACACATCTGTGTCAGTGCAATTAAAGTAGAAATTCTGTCTAATGAACAGTTGTAGCCCTTGGGCTATTGCGGAATGAACAATGAAGTTGGAAACAGTCTTATTAAAATAATAATTAAGAAACAAGAGTTGGGAGACAGAGGGAGGTGCAGACGAGGTGGTAGTGGGATGCTATAGGGTGAGGAGCAGAGAAGAACTGAGTTCATCCCCGTTTTGAACTTCCAGGGGTGACTCCCACCATGGGCTCCCCCCAGTAGAAGGGACTGGATGGTGCAGTTGGACCTGGGGCTGGGCACAGCCCAGTCCCCTTCCCTTGCCAGGGGCACGTGGTCATGCCATGGCACAACAAAACAGTCTCTAAAGCCAGTCTTGGACTTGGGTAAAAGCGTTGCCCCAGGGGTGCTGTTGGCCAGTGGGCACTGGCTTTGTCGTGAGCAGCTATTTTGTCTATATATTTTATTTTGAGTTTTTTGGTTCTTCAACAGCTGATAAAGCTCAGAGAGGGAGGAGAATGTTTTTTGTGTTAGACAGGATTATATCTTGTTTTGCCTTTTCCAGAAAACGGTCCTTTCTCAGTAAAAAAAACAACGCTGTGCACACCCACATAGTTTGCTTTAACCTTCCTTTTTCTCTTGCTTTCCTGAGGACAGGGACTAACCAGGCTGAACTGTGTCAGTGATGGGGACTGGCCAGTTTTTCTCATGTGATGTAGATTGTTCTTTTGTTTTTTAAATAACATTGAAAAGAAATTTTTTGTTTTTATTTAACCCTTGGGATTATGATAGTGTCTCTCCACGAGTTATCATTTTATGCCAGTAAAACAGTTAAAACTTGGAGCTGGCTTTTTCAAACTTAATACACTCCTATTTAGAAATGCATGTGCTACAGAAAGCCACTGACATCTCAGAATAATAAAATAAATAAATAAAAAAAAAGCAAATGCCATAAAAAAAGAAACCAGACAAATCCCACTGGAATGATACATTGGAATGATTTTAGTGGGATTTATATCTATGAGCTGTGGGGTTTTTGTGGTTTTTTTTCTTTTGAAATGGTTGTGAACCAGAGTGATTACTTATCATTTTCATTTTAACTCCATCTGACAAATCGTTTTAGATGGAGAAAGCAATACTGCATCTTTAAATGGCTACTCTGTCAGCGCATCTTGCAGGGCTTTAAATGCCCTTTGTTATCGCAGTCTAGACAGGACGCAGGCGGAATATTTGATATGTTATAAGGCAAAGATGTGACAAGGTTGAATTAATTTACCGGCTTATTTAAAACTGAATTTCAAAACGGTTTTCCTTACAAACTTGTCTTTTTTTTTTCCTCCCTATCCTATATTTTTTTTTTTCGAAGTTAGTACAGTATGTTTCAACTGTTTAGACTGGGAGAGGAGACATTGGCTTACTGCAGCCTGCAGTACTTTAATTGCCCTTTTTATGACTGTCTAGACATCATGCAGATGCATGTTTGTGGTGAGAAGACATTTCCCCCTCTGGTTATACGATAGTCTGAAACCTTTACATTCCCTATCTCCTTACCCCCTCTGCCTCGGAATGCGCTTTACTCCCTCCATCCCTGAAAATCACTTTTTCCCCTCTTGTTTTATTTTTTGAAGGACAGTTCAGCCCCCGTTTTCCTGCTCTTTCTGGCGTGCTGGTTTGCAGATGCTGGTGCTTTGGGGGGGATGAAGGTGTGAGGAGGGGGTGACTCCCGGGTCACACTGCAGCGGGCGCAGCTGGGGGTGTCCCCGCACCCCCGTATCCCGGTGTGGGTGCGGGTCCCCGGCCGCGGGGCGCTCCGCCGGTGTAAGAATGAACATTTCAGCGAGGTTTGAATGGGTGCGGGAGTTTTAGTTATGCAAATCGATGCATTAATTAACCCCGTTGCTATAGCTACTGCTTTATTGTTAAATTCAGTGAAAAGGGGACAGGCTGTGTCCATGGATAATCCTCCCCTCGGTGCCTCTGCCCCATCCCGCCCTCCCGAGCGCCCCGCGCCCGCGGCGCGGGGGCAGCTGCCCGCCCGCATTCCCGCATCCCGAATCCTGCATCCCGCGGGCAGGTGCCGGGGAGCGCCGGGCCGGAGCGGCCGGGGATGGGCCAGCGGGGCTCCGCCGCCTCCCCCGAGCCCATTGTGGGGGCTGACCCCCGGGGTCGGCTCCCCGCAGCCCCCCCGTGTGTCTGGGGCTGCACCGGGACGGGACGGGGGAGCGGGACAATGGGGCGGCAGGAGGGACACAGATGGGCCGGGATGGAGATGGGGAATTCTCGGAGATGGGGAGGAGAGCCCGAAATGGAGATGGGGATGCTCGGGGAGGGCAGGGGAGCCCAGCCCTGTTCTTGGCCCCACACCCTGCTTGTTATGGGGCTTCTCTTTGTATGCGCCCTAAAACCTGGATATGCAAACCCCCCCAACGAAACAGACTTCCCAGCAGATCTACTGTGGGAGTTAAAACCTTTCTCAGGCTGTTGCTGCAGCTGAGGTGGAAGTAAATTTATTACCTTTAATTTTGTCAGATTTGGGGCGGTTGTACTCACCTCCCCCATTCACTCTGGTGTGTGTGTATATATATATATAAATATAATTTTTTTTCACATCTCTGTGAGAGTGTGCACATGCATTCGCTCCCATCTGGTGGTGGAGACCAGTTCAGACCAGTTCAGGAGCTGAACTTGAATCCCATGGTGACCAGATGCAGTGTGCGTGTCTGGGCATTTGCATGCATTTTGCATATTTTTTCTTTTTCCTGCGATACATAATTATGTCTGTAACTTAAGATTGTCCTTGTTCCGTGGGAGTAACTTACCTTGCCAAAGGTCACTCCTTTGGTAAGCAAAAGCTGCAGAGTGATGCAGATGATAACGGGGCTTAGGAAGCGGCAGAGGAGGGAGCGTTTCCCGCTGCTCGGCCCTGGACTGCGCTGAGGAAATCCGGTCGCAGTTCCAGCCCTGTCATGACCTGTGTGGCTTTGGCCAACTTGCTCAATCTGGGTTTCGACACCCGTCTGCGAGCCGGGGCAGCCCCTGTGGCACTGCTGCCCGAGGGTGCGTGTCCTGGAGCCCCCAGGGGAACTACAGCCTCGGGGCGGGGGCACGGGGGTCCCTGGCACTGCTCCCAAAGGCTGACGGGCTCCTCGCTCCAAGCGAGGTGATGGGGGGGAGCCATTCACACAGGAGAAATGCTGTAGGAGCAGAGGTTCCCTGGCTGCAGCTCGTGGTGCTTCGTGGCTTCTCTGTGCCTCCACCATGTCCCTGAACCGGGTGTTGGTGAGGGTCGATGGGCATCGTGTTTGTGGCACTGCCGCTGTCCCTGCGTCCCTCTCGGGGTGCCCCTGCTCGAGGGCTGTTCCCACAGGACTTGCTGAGCACCGTGATGGGAGTTGGGTGCTGGCACTGGGGCACCTGACACACAGTGGGCTCCAGCAGGGCCGTGGCTGAGTACGTTGGGAATTGACCAACAAATGGTTTTCCCCAGAATAAGTGGAAATGGAAACTTTCTACGGGACAGCCAGAGTGGAGGGAAGTGGAAAGAGAGGACACTGGGGAGGGAGACCTGGTAAAACCCCGTACATACAGCATTTGTTCAGCTGGGAGAGGCTGTGGTCCCTGCTGATGGCAGCTGTAAACCCCCATCTCCACTGGCTGTTGCACTGTGAGTGTCCCACGTGGAGCAGGACAGCCTGTGCCACCTCACTGCTTTGCAGGCGAGGGGAATGCTTTGCTGCTCCCTGCCTTTCTGTGCAGTGCACCGGGTCCTCGTGACCTCCAGAATTAAAGTTGCCTTGTTTTGCTGGGCCTGGTGACAAGTGAATCCCGTATTCCTTGGTGTCTCTGCAGCAGCAGCAGGAGGAGGGAGCAGGTTCCAGCACTGTGGGACGTGGTGCAGGTGGCTGTGGCTGACTGAGGCTGCAGGTGCCCTGTCGGTGCGAGGCAGCTCCGTTGCAGTGGGAGACAGGGCTGAAAGGAAGCTGGAATCGGAAACCCCATCCCTAATTGCCGTTAGCTTTCTGGAGAGGTGGCAAAGCCCTCCCTGGATGGAACACTTGCTCTCCTTGCAGCGTCCGCGTCTGGCAATTTGTCTGTCGAAACAGATGTGGGCAGCGACAAACATCTATTTCTATAACTAGAAACAAATTTGGTAATTGCCTCTTTCAACAGGACTTGCTCAAGCAGGAAATGAAATTCCTAAATGGCAGTTAGCAAAAGTATTTATAGCTAAGTTCATAAATGAGATGTGCTTTCCTTTGTCATGAGTTTCTGCTGGGTGGAAGGAAAAAAAAAACCCTACAGTAGCAAGCCACATATTGATCAGGAGTGTTTCCAGCGTATACGAAAATACTTATTTATTCATGTGTTTATTTTTACTGGCTGTTAGAAATACCCCTGACAAACAAAACCTGTCTGATCTTTTAGGGTCAGCTGGTAGGGTTTGATCAAGATATTGTTTATTTTCAGTCATTATTTGGTAGATTTTTTTGTCCTGGTTCAGGCTGTTTATGATTGCAAACGGTAAACTCTTGTTCCTGTGTCCCTCTCTGGGTGCTTATGTTGAAGGGGGGAGGGTGATGCTCTGTCCTCACCCCTGCCCAGACATCTTCCAGGCCTGATGCCATTGTGCTGCCCCTGGGGGATCAGGAGATACTCTGGATATTCTCAGCTTGGTGGGGGCCGTGAGCCTTGCTCCACGTTTTCTAGTGAGCAAGCAGATTTACCTGCTTTTAAGTGCAAAATCAAAATGACTTTATTCTTTTAATCCAGTTTAGCTGTTCTCACCCTTGGGAGTAACTTCAAAAGCAAGGTACTCCTTCCAGCCATCTCGGCAGGCTGGGATCAGGCTCACTGTGCATGAAATACCTTGTCTCAAAACCCTCGACAAGGGGAGGGTGAGAGAAATAGGCACAAAAAGGGAGAGAAGAGGTTGGCATATGCAAGATTTTAGAGTCTGGGTGTCCCAAAGAACCTTGTTAGTTCTCATTGCTCCGAGGGAGCTGTTTCATGTCTTCAGGAGTTTCTCTAAACACGTCTCCCTTTGACAGGTCTCTGCTCGGAGCCGGGAAGTGTCCCAGCTGACAGAGCTGCTGACCCAGCTCTCACGTTTGCCATTTCCATGTAAAAGCTGGGTTCCACCGTGCTGATCCTGCCTTTCTGGCCCTTGAATGCATGCCCTGCTCCCTGCCCTGCCACTGAGCCATGCGAGCTCAGGAAGGTCACCTTTTGAAAACAGGCCCAGACTGTTGCTGTGTTTTAAGAACTGAAAAATTTTCTGAAGCTCGACCAGTCTGATGTTTCTGTGGCTATTAAGCATGAAATGGGGCCGTTTCCTTTAAAACAAACAAAGTTGGGGGTGGGGGTGCAGGACGAGGCCATCATTTGTCACTGACTCAGAGGACGTGATGCTTGATTACCCAAGGTGACAGATGAAGAAAAAGAACTATATTAAACACACTTACAACCCAAGAATTGGCACTATGAACAGGACTTCTTGGGGCCCCATCAGCTGTTTGCCAGCAATATTTTTTCTAAACTGGCTTCTTTTTTGAGTCCTACTTGCTCCCTGCCCTCCTTCCCCACTCTCAGCCTGCCATCACTGGCTCGCACTGTGTCATTTCTGCTCGTTACCTCAGGACTGGCCGTGCTGAATCTGGAGATGCAGTTTAGCTGTTAACTGTACTGATGATGCATGGAGCAGGCCCAGATCCAACGGGCTCTTTCCAGCTGTCCTGCCTGTTGTCACGGGACTGATCCTGGTCTCTTTGATGCCTCAGTGTTGCTGCAGCTCCAGGGTGCTGCTGGTTGGAGCCAACCTCAATATCGAGATCATATTCTGCACTTACTCCAGTACTTCCCGTGCTCCCTTGTAAACAAATACAATTGCTGATGGTCTGATGGACCCTTCCTATCTGGTTTTATGGAGGTATTAGAAGATAAATGCAGCAGATGCTAATACAAAAATAGTGCAGTAATGACTTTGCCTGGTCTGATTGTTTCTAAGATGACCTAACAGACAGTGGGGAGGGTGAGTAATCTGCCATCTGAAGTTCTTTGTTCTTTCATCTCTTCTTCCCTGTCCTAAGAGGGAGAACATTGGTCTCTTTAACGAGTGGAGCTCAGCATCTGTTGGATGAAATGGACTCTGAACCAGGAGCAGCATTTGGTGCTGCACCCTCTCTGTCAGCCTTTGGATTCCAGCTGTTGCCTGGAGCTGTTTTGGTTCTTACTTAAATTAGAGCAGTTCAAATGTAATATTTAGCATAATGGGCATGTCCCTTTTCCAAGCAGGGCTGGGAAGGATGTGCCAGGGCAGAGCTGCTTGCACTGGGCAGTGTGGCTGCTGTGCCAGGGTATTTTTCCCCATGCTGTATGAGCAGGGAAGGGCAAGGGGTCCCACACTGACCCTGCTGCCACTCCAGTGGGATGCTGCAGAGTCTGAGTCCCTGCAGCCACTCACTGAGGAGCTGGGAGTTTATTCCCTACTGAAACCATAGCTCAGGAGGGTGACTAGATTCAGATGGCTCTTTTCAAATTCACATTCTTTAGCTTTGCATAGAAAAAATCTACTCTTTGGCTACACTGCTCAACCCACATCCTTTCACAGAGGCTTTGATGAGCATCTGGCATAACAACTGCACCTCTGCTGGACTCAGTTCTGCTGAGTTTAACCCTCAGGTCCTTCCAGGGACTGCTCCAAAGTGTGCCCACATTTTGCTTTAACATCTATCCCTTGTTCTCCACAAGAATGCTTGCAGCTGGCAGGCAAAAAATCTTGGGGCGGGCAGGGCTCTAAACTGAGCACAAGGACTGGACAGACCTCAGGCCAGCTCTGTGGAGCTCACTTTGGTCCAGGCCTGCTGCAGACTGGTTAAGTAACATCAGCACTGGCCTTTCTGGTTCTCTGCTTGCAAAAGTCAGCATGTTGGTGTGTGTAAGGCAAGGTGGTACGGGGTGTCCTCAGCTTTCATTCTCCAGCAGTGATTAGGACTTGTTTTGTGCCCTAATTATTGGGGCGTGCAAGGTAGTGGTAGGCTCCCAGCTGTTCATGGCAAGGGCTGTCCTTGTGTGTCTCCTTGTTTTTGAGGGTGCCTCTGGGCACCACTGAAGCTGTGGTGCTCTGAAATGTCAGCGAAGACTGGGGAGGGGAGCGAGTCGGGCTGTCAGGGAGCTGACAGAATGGATAAGAGTGTCTCCTCCTCCTCTGCAGCCTGCTGGTGCCCAAGCCCCTGCCCTTGCTGCTGCCTTCAGCCGGAGATGTGGGTGCTGAGAATGGCTGAAAGTCAGACCCATCACTTCTAGTTTAGGGCAGTGTCTCTGCCTACCCACTGGCAATGAGTTTCGTGCGAAGGCGGCAGCCCAGGTCTGTTGGAGAAAATGCTGGGTCATGTCCTTCGTCTGCCTGTCAAAGCCCCCTGGTGGGTAGGGGAGCAGGCAGGGACCTCTGGACCAGCAGCTGAGAAGGATGTTTGCTAAAGGGTGCTAATGAAGCAACCCAGGTTTTGGGTGCTGATAGACACTGATGCTGGGAGAAGGGGACCTTGGTCTGCCCCTATTCAAGACTTGTTTTCCTCTTTGAGGGACTGCACAAGCTGCAAAGCTGAGAAGCCTTTAAGGTTACTGATCTGAAACTGTTCTTGGCTGAAATCCTTGAGCATCCCTGCTGAGTGCCCCACAAACATTGTAAGTGCAGGATTTGGGGAGTCATGAGCAGGGAGGAAAAATGTATGGATGCTCTTCAGCTCCAAACTTCAAATTAATGGAGGTACCAGTCTGATTTGGACTGATTTCTCCCCACCAGCTTCGTGTCTCTCTTGTGTGGCTTCATCTACACATGCCCAGTCAAAAACCAGCTGTACCCTTATTTATGTTTTCTGTGTGCTTTTTTTGATGTAACTAAAGCGCTGCCATCAAGGGCTACGAGGACCTTCTTCAAACAGAAGATGCCTAAGGGTGGGGGTGGATGAAAAGATGAGAAAATTGGGAGGAGAGGGAACTGCAGTCAGGACTGTGCACATCTCTACTGTGTCTTGCTCTGAGTCGTGCAGCCAGGGCAGCTCTGTGGATATCAGAGGTGTTAATGGAAAATCGGGGATGAAAGTGCTCGCTGCAGGTTTGTCAACACTTTTCATTAATTCATCCAGTTAATTTTGCCGTGTCTGGAAAGATTCTGTGTGTGTGTAGAGACTTTCTTTTCTGGAGTGTGATGGGGGTGCATGGAGGACAGTGTTGCAATCAGTTGAATTTACCCTAAATCCCCAAGGATTACGGAAGAAGCCAGGACATGCAGGGTGACATTACAGTGTCCCCATATTTAGGTGACAGGCAGCAATTGATTTACAGATTTCAGGAGCTTCAGGACAGGTCATGACCTGACTGTCTCCAGTCCCTGGGGGCTGTGCCAGAGTCTGGTACTGCTCACCAGGTGCTGGTACTGCTCACCAGGTGCTGCTGCTGGATGGTCCCCACTGAGATGCCCCACTCTGTGTCACTGCAGGCTCTTGGCTGGAATCTGTTGACTCACAGTGCTGAGTCACCTGGTGAACTAGGCTCTGTAAATAACCACGGGCACCAAGGAGCAGAAAGTGCTGCTTCACAGTTGGAGCAGGGGCTCTCGGGGCAGGCAGAGAGACGCTTTTCTTTCTCTAAGCCTCCCCGAGCTCTGTGCATGGTGCTGACAGGTATCCTGCTGCCAGCCCACACACCTAAGGGCAGGTCACTGGCAGAGGGCTCAGGTACCCTGTGCTGTGGATTCCCTGGTCACACTTATAGGTTTGTGCCCAGTAATTGTGTCCTGTTGCCAGTGATTTCTTCGGCTCCGTGCCTGCACTGAGGGCTGAGCTCCTTCTGCAGTCCCAGGAGGGACCAAGTTCCTCAGTGAGGCTGAGTCAGAGCTGGTCTTGTTCCTGAGCTGAGTGACCCAGGGAAAGACTTTGTCCCTCTGCAGTAGCTGGGCTGGGAGCCTGAGTTTAGCACTTGGCAGCTGATCTCAGTGCCTGGGGTCAGGGTGAGCACTCCTCTGCCTCACCATGGTGCATCTCCCGTGCCAGGCTTTGCTCCAGCTGCTTGCCCTCTTTGGCTTCCCAGGAACCTGAATGACATCATTCCCCACCATCTATCCGTGCATTGACTCCATCCATAGGCTATGGCCTTGTCATCCAGGAGGGAGGGAGGCTGTGATATGCCACCACTGTGGGCAAAGCCTTGCTCTGAAAGCCTGGCTGGGGTGGGCAGAAGGGCTGCAGGGCAGGACGGGGCCAGGGAGCTCATGTGGCCTGCCATGAGAAGTCATCCATAGCCTGTGTCTTCTGGAGACTAAAGAGGTGCTGCCCAGGTTTGTACCAGACTTGATTACATCTCTTTGTCCTTCAACAGGGAAGTTAGAAAAGCCTCAGTCTGTTTGTGCCTGTTTTATTGAGGCTTGTCAGGCAGCAGCAGGAGGGATCTCTGTACAACACTGCCCCATTGAGCTGTGGTGTAAAAGTTGGAAATGTGTTGGAGAAAGTGAAGATCTGAGGTGGAGGGAGGCTCAGTACATTCAGCTTTCCTTGGCTCCTTACATTAGGCACTTACAGGATTTTTCTCTGGGTACATAAGTGACATTTAATTAAAAATAATCCTTATGTACAGTGGCAGTGATGGCACACAGTGATTCAGGGGGAAATGCTGTTTCCACAGTTCTCTGAAACTTCTAAAATGGCAAAATCCGCGTTGTTCTCAGTCCCTTTTTAGTCTCCCTGACTCTTACTCACTTCCTTTTGGATTTTTCTGCTGCTCAGATTCGTATCAGTTTCTAGATAAGGGGAAAGCTTTCATTTCAAACCCACGTTCTCCCTTTGCTGTGACCTGTGCTGTTGCAGATGCTGGGGCACTGTTGGAAGTTGCCCTGTGGTGGAGGGTCTATTCCCAGCGCTCCCAAGGCCCAGAGGAGGCTTTGCCATACTCTTGCCAGCTCTCCTCTCCATCAGGCACACAGAGCGAGCTCAAAACACAGGTTTAGATGTAAGGTATTTTCCCAAAGAATGCTGAGGAAACAAGTGATAGTGGGGCTCTGATGCTGAGGGACTGTCTTGGGAACATCCAGAAGCTGAGATGCATATTCCATCCATCCTGGGTAAAAATTAATTGTTGGTTCATTAACTTTGAACAGCGAGGCTTGTTTGGGAGGTATCTCACCCTGCCTGGATTGCCTCACACGGGCTGATGTCCACCAGAAGATGAAATCAGCAGCAGGAGTTGTTTCTCCACACCCTTAAGAGCATGTTTTGGATAGTCTGTGTGAGCTTGTGATCAGACTTATCATACTTGAACTGTCCCAGCAATGTTTCGAGTCAGAACTAAGGGATTTTTAATGTCAAAAATACCCAGAGGAAGTGAAAGGAGAAGCAAAGTGTTCTGCAGGAGATTCTCTGCTGGCTTTAATTTTGTTGCAGCAAAACCAGACCTGGGTTTTAGCATGGGGCACCACAGCATTTATGATGACTGGAACTGGGGTTTTTTAAAGTTTGTGGTTTTTTTTTTTCTTAGGAATCATGGCTAGTGCAACTACATTTGTTCAGCTTAGCCGTTATCTCCTCAGTAACTTCACCTCTCATCATTACAGTATATACAGAAATTGTAATTGAATCTTATGGATAGTTGGTTTGACCTGCAGATGTGTATTATACCTGGCTGACTACAAAGGTCATCTTGGCTGGGGCCCTGTCTGAAAGCTGTTCTGTCCACTTTTAAGTAATAGCTGCAGAATGAGTGCAGCAAAATACAGGTTTTTGGGGTTTTTTTTTCCTCCTTTATACTTGCCGGTGGTTTAGAGCGTTTGTCTTCCTCAGAGATAGCCTGTGTGGAAGGAAGAGCATTAATAAAGTTTATAGTAAGCATTTTATGAACTGTGGTGTAGCCCTAAAAGGTAAGGCAATGCATTTAAAGTGTGTCCCAGCCTCACCTCCCCTGCGGCCCTCGTGAGCCGCGAGGGTGTGCAGCGGCTCGGCGCTCCCAGAGTCACCGTTGACTCAAATCACCCTCCTTGTAAAAATATTAATGGATTTTCAGCCTCTGGGTGCCAGGTATTTTGTTTATGGGCACTCGAGGAAGCTCAGAAGATGCACCTTCCTGCAGCTGCTTCTGTGGAGCGGTGAGCGTGGTCCGCAGTGGGACGAGTGGGGTCGTGCCAGTGAGGTGCCCCCCACGTCGGCTCTGAATTCCGAGCACTTTAGGGCATTGTGGTCTTGGTGGGCAGGGGGTGGGCAGCAAGGACATGAGCTGCCTCCTGGATACACCTCCAAGCAGGAGAGCAGGCTTTGGGAAGCAGCGGAGTCTCCGATCGCTCGTTAATGTGAAACCCTCGCTCAGGGCCACGCGTGGTTGGAGGTGGCAAGCGAGCGGTGAACGTGAGGAATGGGACATGACAGGAGGTTCGACTCGATCACGAACACCCGGCTTGGGGATGGTGAGAATCTGGGGGGGAAAATTGCTTTAGTTGCAAAACGGTTGCACGCACGGTGACCGGCTCCCGGAGCTGCCGCGTCTAGACAGGAAATACGGAAAAGCAGGTTGTGTCACTTAAATGTGATGTCTGAACCTGTTAGTTTGAAACGTATTCTGGAATAAAAATTATGCAAAATTAAATTAGTGTGACCTTGCTTTGCATTTGGAGGTGGAATATGCCCATCTTGTAAAGCCTAGTGCATTTATAACACTTCCCCTGGGGAAAATTACAGAGAGAAATGGAATGAGGTCTCTTCTAATTGAAAAGTGACAATGATTAGGAAGCCAAATACAAAATGTGTTGAGTATTTTTTTTTCTTGTTTTGTTGTGTGTGTGTTTTTAAGAATACCAGTAGAATTATAAATTATGTGCTTTGCAGTTTGGCTTGTTTTTCATTCCCCAAAGGCTTTTTATTAGCATAGCAGCTGAATTGCACTTGTATAATAATGTATTAACTCAAACTTGGGGTTTTTAATGATCTTTCTTCATTAGTTTGACTGAGCTGCTTGGATAAAATCTTACTGAGTATATCCAGCTTTTCAGTGTGTTGGGTTTGTTTTTCCCTTCTGCAAATGAAGCCCATGAAGACAAGTTAAAACAGAGGGAGAGTTGGCAGAAACTTTGGTGCCTCGAGTGGGAATGAGTCTCTTGAAACTTGAAAAGAACAAATTGAGTGTGTGGGCCTTTTTTTGGTTTGGTTTGACTTTTATTTTATTTTTTCCAAAGGCCAGATTGGGCAACATGAGTGTTCTTGGGATTAAAGCTCATCTCTGCATATGGGATGGGTTTGCTCCTGGGCATGGCGAGGCTGGGCAGCTCCTCACAGCCTGGGCTTGGGATAGAGATGGGGCAGGAGGAACATCCCTGCTGGAAAGCAGAGTCCCCTTTGTTCTGGTCCTCATCCTGTGCCTTCCTGTTGCACCTGTTGGCAAGTGTTTTGTAATACTCCAGTTACAGGAGTCCCAGAGCACTGAAGGCTGAATAGGGGTGGACGAGACGCAGGCGTGTTGTCCTAAACCCTGATGGAATTTCCACCCTTTCTTTTGCTTCAGGCTCTGCTGGTTCTATGTCTATATGTGTGTGGGGGGAGCCTGGTTTAGGTCATTTGTAAGTGACACATCTTGTGTGTGTTCCCTCCTTGGAAGGAATTAGGGCAGCACTTCTGATGGCCAAAACTTCACCTGGGTCACCAAAGTACCAGGACCAATTTAGCAAGGTTTGGTTCATTTAAGGGACCTCTCATCCTAGGAAAGGAACTTTCCTTTACAACTACTTTAGTCTTGTTTTTCTTCAGAAATACCTTTTTTAACAGAAAAGGAAGTTTTCCATCACTGGCTCCATTTATATTTTTTCTTGTGTTTTCTTACCGTGGCCAAAGCACATGGTGCATTTGAGGCTGAAGTGACTCATCTTCCTAAAAACTTCTGGGTTTCTTTTTTCTTTTTTTGTTTAGTTTTTTCTTTTCCATAACGAATTCTGAAAAAAAAAAAAAATGGGCTCTGCACCCAGGCTGTGTGGCTGCTCTGCAGCATATGAGCTGTGTTTAGAAGAAATGAGCTCTTGTTTGAGCCAGTTTCTCCAGCACAAGGCACCACTGGCAGCTCCTGGGTCCGGTCACCTGTCATTCCCAAGGGTGAGCTGTGCTGCTTTGGGGCTGGATCAAATGGTTGGGAATCTGGGGGGTTTTTTATCCATGCTCTTCCTCTCACAGTGGCGTGGGGCACCTTGCTGGGGTTGCTGTGAAAGACCCAGAGCTTGTCCTTTAAGATGAAAGGCATTTTCAAGGCAAAACTCCTTTTGCAACGTTTGGCTTTTAATCCCTCTCTCCCCACCCCGTGTGCATCCTTCTGGTGTAGAGGAGCTGCGTTTTAGGGGTGCTCCAAGTCCCTCACTCGAAGTGCCAGATAAGGCTCCTGCTTTCAAGGCATAATTCTGCTTTCTGCAGGCAGTGGGCAGTGGCAGAAATAGCTGCTGTTTAGCAGAAAGAGCTCCAAGGTAAATGGCAGTGCTCACCACCTGGACTGTTTTCTTGACATTTATTTGCTTTTACTGGCACTCAAATGCCACCTGTCAGGAGAAAACTTTCCACAAAAAAAAATAAAAAATAATAAATTTGCCTGACTCAGCAGAAGCCACCCCAGCTGGTGTGAGTGGTGTGATGCTGCCCTTGGAGGTCTGCTGGGCCTTGCCATGTATATACAAACATATACGTGTGTGTCTGTATAGATTAAATACAGATGGCAGCATCCACGATAGCTTAGGGCACAGCTTTCCTAAACTGGATTTTATAGCTGTCCCTACTGAGAAGCAAACAAAGTGTAAATCCCCAGAACTATTAAATGTTGCTGGTCTGGCCCCTCCTTTATGTTGGGCAGTGGAGTTGCTGCTGCCCAGCCCTGGGCACTGTTGGCACAAGGGGGTTTGGAGGGAAGTGGCTGAGTGGTTTGGGGATGGCAGGTATTCCCTGGCTGCCAAATGCATGGAAATAACGACCCAGGGAGTGCTACGTTTGCCTCTAGTACTCAATTTTCCTAAGCCTCAGAGAGGTGTGAGGAATTATTTCCTTAGGAAATTTTAGGAGTGGCTTCTTACTGCCTCCTGCCAAGTGTCTGCAGAGTTAACCGGGTAGTCTGTTGTTTGCTTGTTCTTGTTTGTTTGGAGGGGTTTTGGCAGCTTTCCTTTATGCCAGTTCAAGCCACTCAAGCTGCCACTGTCAGGTGGCCGAGCCCTGAGCCCAGGGATGTCTGGAGCTCCAGGATGTGGCCCCCATGGGCAGACACATCGCACCCATCTGGCGTCTCACCGAAAAGCAGGAGGTCTCCCCGCCTGCTTCCTGTGGTGGATGGGCAGCAATGGAGAGAGGGGGGCTGCCAGTGCCTGCTGTGCTGTGCCATCCCCTGGGCTCCCACTGTGATGCCCCTGACAGAGGGGACATGTGCCTGGTGCAGGAATGTGCCGAGGAGGACTCCAGTCCAGTCCTCCCTGGAGGAAGGAGTGGTGGTGATGGGAAGAGAATTGCAGAAATTTAGTTTGCATTCAGCTAAATGGTTTCATTAGGATGAATTATGCTGGTTCATGGCTGTGTGGCCCCGAGTGAGGCACTGGGATGCTCCTGGTTTTGTACCTGGCAGTGGGGATGTCTAGCACACTGCAGCCAGGAGGGCTTTGGGAGGTCTGGTCTGTGTTGTAGCCTGGAAACACTGCTTTGTAGATCTTAAAGATACCTCCTAGAGATCCTTCTGTGACAGTGAAAAAGTGAATTAATGAGGTTTTTATTAAGTAAGTAGCTGTGCTCAAAGCACACAGAGCCCACGTAGGCACGTGTGAGAGCTTTAAGGGGAAGGATGAGCAGAGTCATCGCATCTCGGCCACATTAGTTATTCTTGTGCTCAATGAATTGTTGCTTTTCCTGATGGCTCAAAGTCTGTCTGTCTCTCTCTCTCTCTCTTGCAGCGGAGTTGGAGTTTGTACAGATAATCATAATCGTGGTGGTGATGATGGTGATGGTGGTGGTGATCACGTGTCTGCTGAACCACTACAAACTCTCTGCGCGATCCTTCATCAGCCGGCACAGCCAGGGCAGGCGGCGAGACGAGAACCTCTCATCAGTAAGTCACACCCTGCTCTTCCAGCCACCAGTGCCGGATCATGTTTGGCCTTGGCATTGTGTGTCTCTCAGTTACTGGGGGTGGGGGAGCCTTTCAGGGGTGCCTCTGGCTCTTTAGGGTTCTCTATGTGCTAAGTTATGGACAGCCATAGCATCTGCTTTTGCCCTGGGCTTTGCAATTCGGATTTTACATCAGTAAAGTAACTGCACAAGGCTGTTCTTGGCATGTCCTGTTCCTGAAACCACCACGTACCCTCAGCTGGTTGGGGTTCATATGCCTTGTTTCAGCAGCCCCAGGCTATTGAGTTCTTTGACTCCAGTCTGTCTCAAATGACTGTATAAAAATTTATTGCCTACCTTGCAGAGAATAGGAAATCCTGACAGACTTGCTCCAGTTTTCACTGATGCTGGTGGTAGAAGGGCCAGAAAACACTTGTCAGCCAGACAAGCAGAAATCTCTCCAAGGGGGTGCACGAGAGGTTCTCTGTAACCCAGGCTCCCTGCCTTATAAAAAAGCCTGAGGAGAAACATGTTAATTGTACCTCTGACAGGGATTAGAGGGGAAACCTCTCCAGCCTCGAGGCAGATATTGGTTCATGCAGTTTTCTCAAATGCAGTGGCTCAGAGAGACTTAGAAGGATGTACGAAGAAAAGACATCACATTTTCTTGGAGGACAGTGTTTAATTCACAGCTGCCTCCCTGGCTCTGTCTTCAGCGCAGGGGTATCTTGTACTGAGACTTATTTTATTTTTTAGCCTTCACCCTGTAGGATCTTAGAGCTCTTTAAACAATAGGGCTCTCTGAAGGTCACTGCTCCATACCCCCTCCTTTGCAGGGTCCCAGGGCAGGCTGCTGTGGGACAGTGCTCTCTTGAATCAAATCTGTACTCGCTGCAGGAAAAACCATCAAATACTGGGATTGCCTGCTTTTTTGTTTTCTTCTGGTTTTCCACTTTCTTTGTTTTTTTTTCCTGACATCTTTTACTGAATCAGCCTTCAGCACAGTGCAGTTGAAGGCTGCCCAGGGCTGTCCCTCGTAGCTGCTCGTTTTGTCACACACCACACGCGGCAGACGAAGGTCCCTTATCAGTTGCTTTGTGCCGACTGAGGAAGATTCCCCTTGGGAAGGAGAGCTGTGCAAACCCCAAGCTCAGTTAACTCACCCTTCATCCCGTGGGCTGTGGAGCACATCTGCAGAGTGCACGGCCGTGAGCCCAGCTTGAGGATGTCTGTCCTGCTGCAGCGGGATCAAAGTGCTGGGAATGCTCGATCCCACCTGATCCCACATTAAACCAGCTGGTGGGAGGGTGGAGATCACTCAGACACCTCCCTTCTTTGGGGATCAGGGCTAAACTCCCTGCAGGCATCCTGGCTTCTCTGGGGGTCACTGAAATCTTATGTTCCTCTTACCATCCTGTGCACATCCAGCAGTGGCAAAGTGTGGGCACCCGAGCACAAGTTATTAAAAATAGCAGAAACATTGTTTTCCTGTTTTCAGATTTTTTATACTGTTTTATCGTGCCCAGAATGTTTTACTTGAACAATGCCAAGTGTTTCATTTTACGTTTTCAAGGCAAAATTCACATCAAGCCCTCTTTATTTTAATACGCTAATTTCTGTTTTCTTAAGTGGCCTGTTTTTATTTTCTTTAAAAAGAGTAAAGAAGGCTAGCATGGAAATAGAAGAGAAAATCACATGGAGATTGACCAAAAATTTCAGGTTGAATGAAAAATGGACTGTTTAAAAAAATAATTCTTTTTGCCTTTTATTCTTTTTTTTTCTTTCTAATTTTTTGAATTTTACCAGACCGACATTTTCAGCCATTTTTTGGCCCAGCTCTGTTATTTACTCAGCTTTCAGACACATCAGTGATTTAATGGCTTTTTGGCAGAGTTTCACCTCTGTGCCTCTGCATGACCTCAGTGAGGGTGTGGAGTCTTTAAATCTAAAAAAGGTTTTGAGGAGAGAAATAGGAATGTGGAATTTTAGTGGGGTTTTTCCCCTCTTTAGAACTACTCCCCATCTCCCTGCGCTGTCCATGCTGTGTGTGCAGTGTTGTTGGAATGGCAGCAGAGGTTCCCTGTGGCCCAAGCACCTTCCTGATGGGATGGAGAAGCACCTCATGTGCTAATGAGTGGGAATCTCATTACAGTGGGATCCAGCATAATAAAGATCTTAACGGCAGCACCTTTCAGGCTCAGCACAGTGTGCCTTTTAGCAGAAAGCAGCTCCAGTCTGAAGGAGGGCTGGGTGTTGGCAGGCAGAGGCCACTCAGGGCTGGATACTGGTTTATGTAATCCATTAAACTTGCGCTGAACTGGTGTTGGGCTTTTTAAATCCCAAACTTCATTTTGGTGTCGTGACCGCAGACGGGCACTGGAGCTGCATTCACGCTTTTCATCTTCTGAAATATTAAAGCAGTTCATCCCATGGTCAGGAGGATGCTCGGTCTGCCGGAGTTGTCCTTTTTTGTTGCTGTAGCTCAAAAATTACAGCTGAAGGAGAAATTAATTTCCCTAAAGGTTGTTTTTTTTTTTTAATGCGGTTCTCGCTGGCAAGCAGTTCTTGTATTACCTCATGTGTTTCTCCATCGCTGTTCTCGCTGTACTCAAACTCTGTCTCCTTATGACAAGTAACTTTATTTTTCCAGAACTAAGAATATTTAGAAATGCTACTGAAAACTTTTTTTTGCAGTCAGAATGACACTGTCCCTGCACCTTTGGAGCAGTGGTATCCCACTCCCCCAGGAAAAAGTGGTTTAACTGCAGTTTCCAAGCATATCTTTGTCCCCCAAAATGGAAAATATGAGTCCCTCTGAAGGCTCAGAAGCTTAATTTGCACCATGCAGCTTTACAGAGAAAATTCTCTGACATTACTAAAACAAGCAGTTCTATAAAAGTGGAAGATTGATTTCTCTAAAAAGAAATTAAAAAGTAATTTTAGGTTCTGCAGCAAGTCCTGGAATACTTGCGGAGGCTTTTACAGCTCTATTGCTTACCAGACAGCAGAATCTCAGCTTTCATTTCAGAAAACCATGGCTTTCTAGACTGCTCATTGTTGAGATGGATTCAAGTCCTAAATATTCTGAAAATCAGAGGTGAGTGAGGAGAGCCCCGAGGACGAGGGTTCCAGCTGTGACCCTCCCGCTGGGGCAGCACAGTTTTGCCTGGTTTGGTGGGGCTGTGGAGCCATCCCAGGGCCAAAGTGAAGGCTAAAAGCATGTATGTGTTCTGTCCCTGAGGCTTTCCCCTCCTCTGATTACTGATTTCCAGCAATTTTAATCCCACTGTGGAGTTTTTAGGAGAGCTGAGCCATTCCCCAGCTGGGCTCGTGGTAGTGTGTTGGTGGCAGGGAGTGAGCATGTCCGGGTCAGGCTCTGGAGTCCCGGCAGAGGTGGTTGGTAACAGCTGCAGAGATCCAGCTCCTATAGAAAACAATCTCCTGTCTGCTCCTTATATCTGTGAGGATCCCATTTTAGTGCTGTTTGTACTGGTTTGCTGCTCTTGCATCCGTGTGTTGCCCAGAGCATCATTCCTGGACCTCATCTGTACAAACAGATGAGTTGGTGTGTGAGCCAGAGCTTTGCTGCCAAACACCTGGATGGGATATTGGTGCAGACTCTGGGTGCTTGGGGGTAGGGGATGTTGTGTACGTGCCCTCCCAATTATCTGCCAGTGGGGTGTCCCAGCTGAGCACGGCAATGCTCTCAGAGCCGGGATGCAGCCACCCTCATGGGCACTGGCTGACATCACTCCCAGGAAAGGGGGAAGCAGATGGGATATTGCCATGGCACTGCCCACTGCCAAGTTAAATATAAAACATCTAGCAGAAGGCAGTGGGGTACTCACTGCTCAGGAAGTCTGCCACGGGGGCATGGCAAAGTAAACACAATTTTCGGAGTGCTTCCCGCTCCTGCCTGCTGCTTTGGCGTCCTTTGGGATGAGGTGAAAGTCTGGCACTGCATGTGGTGGCACTGGCAATCCTCCCTGTGCCCTTTGGTGTCAGTGCCATGGCTGAGCAGGGAGTCAGAGGCAAGGATTTGGTCTGTGGTAGATGCAGTTCCCCATGGATCTTTTAGCTGCTGGGGGAGTTTGACTGGAGCCTATCCCTGCAGGCAAGAAATCCATGTAAAATGGACCAGACTAAACAGTCGATGCCTGTGTAAACAGTTGCATGTTGGAATCTCAAGGTCTGTAGGAAACACGGGGAAGGGCGGTCGCTCAGCCAGCACATTCCACAGCTGTGGCCAGGGAAGGTGCTGGTACTGGGTATTGTGGAACTTTACCTCTGCTCCGAGGAGGTGCTCCTAAAAAATACCAAGAAGGGAGAAGATTCTGGGCCATCTCATTTCCATATAAATCACTGTTTTCTTTGCACTGGCACCAGGACTGCCTTGAGGTTTATGTGCAGAGCTGAGCTTGAAAAACAGGAACCTGATATATTCTGTCCATATCTGATACCATGTGTGATACCATAGGAGAAAATATATTCCAAAGTTGGGGAAAATAAGAAAAAGGGAGGGCAGGGGGATATAATGGGTGGTTTCTCTGCAGATTTTAGCACAGTGCTGGTGCCGTGTTTTGGGCTGTCAGTGCATGTTGCAGGGGGGTGTTGAGGCTCCTGTCACAGCACTGGGGTCTGGCACTGCCCACGGGGACACCCTGGCTCTGTCAGGAGGGGGATTGGAGATGCTGCCATGGCTGCAAGGGAATGCAGCAACCTCTTCCCTTGTGTGTTGCATCCTGGGATGAGGCCAGATGTGCTTCACAGCTGGATGAGGTCCAGGGAGGATCAGACAGGCAAAATCCCTTCTGACTTTATCAGGGAAAGTGCCTGTGGTGTTGCTGTACCACTACAGCTTTTCACAGAGTGTCGGGGGGCACGGGGCTGCCTGGACCCCCCACCATTAGAGCAATATGTGTTCTCATAGCAGGAAGGTGTGTGGTTTGCTCACCAGGAGGGCCCTGCTGCATAGGTTTTGAGTGGGACACTTAAAGGGATAAAGGGGGTTTCTTTTTTCCCTTGGCATTTTTTTTCCACTGTTGGTAAATACTTCTGCCTGTGCCTGACTTGCTAGTGCAAGGGCTGGAGATTCACCTGCAAGGAACTGAGAAGTGCCAGCTATTCTAGGTTATAATTACAAGCCTTCTGGCTGTTTTCCTCCAGCCCTGCCTGCCAGAGGGATGTTGCTATATGTGAATATTAGCAATATTTAAATATTTCTGTCCCTAAGGCAAAAGTGTCTGGGGTGAACTGTGTACACTCAGAGTATCACTAGCAGATGGGAAGACCTTTGTTTGTTTGTTTTGATCATGAATTGTAAACTAATCTCAGGGTTTGGGGGAAATTGTGGCTTTATCATGCCTGGGGTTGTTGGCACCAGGGTTTGGATTGCAGGATCAGGGTGATGTTTGCAGTGTAAGGAAACCTCTACACCTCAATCCCTCAGTCTGTTTTAAGCCAAGGACCACTTATCATTTTGTGGAAAAAATACTCTGGAACCATCCGCTTGCTACAGATTTCTATTTTTTTAAGCCAAATCAAAATTAGACTTAACATTTGGATCTTTGCTTATTATCTTTATTTTCCTATGATTTCCTTGATTGTGTGCATCAGAATGTGGGTGTGAGGGGGTTTTTTTTGGTTTGTTTTTTTTTTTTTCAATCTTGTCATTATTTCACGGAGCATTTTCTGATGTCTTGTGAATCACCCACGGCTCATGGATCACAAATTGAAAAATACTCCTCTGGCATGTTTGAACCAGGGAAAGAACCATGCTGGGTGTGTGGGGGCGGGAGGGGGGAAGTCTGCAAACGGGAGAGAGGGTTGTTTGCTGGTGTCGTTCTCATCATTCATTCTGCAAATGATCTATTAAATAGAAATGGAGGTGAAAATGGAGGAGGGAAATTTTGATCAGAAGGGGTGTTTTCAGTGGTAATACCTTAGCATGTACCTCTGTGACACCCAGCATATATGATCATAGTGAATTCATAAAATTATAGAATCAGCTGGGTTGGAAAAGACCTCTGAGATCCTCTGAGGTCATCAAGTCCAACCCTTGATCCACTACCGCCGTGGTTACTAGACCATGGCACTAAGTGCCACATCCAGTCTCATCTTAAAAACCTCCAGGGATGGAGAATCCACCACTTCCCTGGGCAGCCCATTCTGTTGTCTGATTACCCTCTCTGCATCCTCTGGTCATGTGCTGTGTGTTGCTGCAGGAACTTGTTGGCGGCAGCAGCAGCATCTTACCTGGGCTCTGGGGTGAGACCTGGCACGAGCTGTTTGCAGAGGGAACTTTAACCCACCCTGGCAGTCAGACTCACTGTGCCTTCTCTTCTCCTTTCCAATGCAGGAGGGAAGCCTGTGGCCTTCGGAAAGCACCGTGTCGGGGAACGGAATAACAGAGGTGAGGGCGATGCGGGCGCCGCTGCCTCTCCCGCCGTCCCGCGCTGCAGCGTCTCACGCTCCTCGCCCTCTCTCTCTCTCTCTTTCTCCCTTCCAGCAGCAAATCTACACCCCGAGGCCCAGCGACCGCCTGGCAGTGCCATCCTTCCTGCAGAGGGACCGCTTCAACCGGTTCCAGCCCACCTACCCCTACATGCAGCACGAGATCGACCTGCCGCCCACCATCTCGCTGTCGGACGGCGAGGAGCCCCCCCCGTACCAGGGACCCTGCACGCTGCAGCTGCGCGACCCCGAGCAGCAAATGGAGCTCAACAGAGAGTCGGTGCGGGCCCCCCCCAACAGAACCATCTTCGACAGTGACTTGATAGATAACTCGGTGTACGGGGGGCCGTGCCCCCCCAGCAGTAACTCTGGCATCAGCGCGACCTGCTATGGGAGCAATGGCAGGATGGAGGGACCACCCCCGACCTACAGCGAGGTCATCGGGCACTACCCAGGGTCCACGTTTTACCAGCACCAGCAGAACAACAACGGGATGCCCCCCATCTTGGAGGGCAGCAGACTCCATCACTCACAGATCAATGGCCTTGAGAGCACAACGGCGTGGAACAAAGAGAAAGAGAAACAAAAAGGGCACCCCTTTTAAAAAAAAAAAAAGAAAAAAAAAAAAGCAAAAAAAAAAAAAGGCAAGAAAGTAAATGAAACACTCTGCACTTCTCATTAAAAGAAAAAGGAGAGAGAGAGAGTTGAGGAAGATGAGCAAAGAAAAAAAAAAGCCCTTCCCCATCTCTCCGTGTATAAATATTTACTTGTTATGTCTGGTCTGAATGCACAAGCCTACCAAGCTTGCAAAAACATTTCTTTATTGAGCTGTGTCTAGACGTTTAAAAAGGAAAAAAAAAATCAACTGTAGTCTTCTTTTTTTTTTTTTTTGTTTCTAGTTGGGCTGTGTGTGAATGCTTTTTTTTTTTGTTTGATATTTCACTTATCTTTAAAAACAAAATATTTGCACAAAAACCATTTTGTTTAAAGATCTGCAATATAAATATATAAATATATATTAAAAATAAGAGAAAGTGTATGTGTAAGGAGCAGGAGTATTTTTGTATTAGAAGAGGCCTATTCAAAAAAAAAAAAAAGTTGTTTTCTGAACTAGAAGAAAAATGGCAATTTTTTGAGTGCCAACTCAAAAAGCGTGTATTACATTGTAAAAAAACAAAAAACAAAAAAAAAATCAAAAGCAGGGGTTTAGAGTTATTTATATAAATGTTGAAATTTTGCACTATTTTTTAATATAAATATGTCAGTGCTTGTGTTGGTCAAAGCCTCTATCATGTCTACCATGAACCTGTTAAGGGATCTATGTCGAAGTGAAGAACAAAGTAGCTGGAAGGGGAGGAGGATCGCTGGAGTGGAGATGCCAGCCCTGGGAGGAGCGGTGAGCGAGATGCAGCTTATGGAAATCCTGAATTTCCAGAGTCCCTGCGCGTGGCCGCCGACAGCCACGCCTTTATACATTCCCTACAAAGCAAGAGGAGTTGGTGTGTGTCTGTGTGTCATCCGGTAGGATTATTGGAGTAACAAGGTAAAATGAAAACTCCCTGCTTCCCAGAGTCAGGAATGACTGAAGCAGGCCAAAATTACTTGATTTTTTCTTTTTTTTTTTCTTTTTTTTTTTTTTTTATCTTTTTTTTTACAACCTCTAACTTTTTGGAGGGGGGGGGTGGTTGGGATGAGAATAAACTTCTGTGTCTGAAGGAACAAAGTGTTTTTTGGTTTATTTCTTTCAATGTTCAACTGAAGGGCCCTGTTGGAGCCCAAGTGGTGGTTGTGGAAGTTGGTGTGAGTCTCACTGGTAACGCACCCACCGGCTGCCTTTCAGCTGGGTTTAAATGTCTCCTTGAAAGGACGAGCTGAAAAGTGTGGTGGTGGTGAACATCATTTTCATTTTGTATCAGCCTCCCAAACCTCTGTTTGGCATAAGCAGGCGCAGCTGTGTCTCGCAGCTCTGCCGTCCCTGGTCATCCTGATTTTTTTTTTTTACATTATCATCCCATTATTATCCCAGCTAAAGAGGCACCGGGTACAGTAGATGGAAATGAATCTGCTCCTGTGATGATGTATTAATTAAAGGCTACAGAAATATGCTTAAGGCTTTAGAAGCAACCCCCCCTTCCCTCTTCTGAAATGTCCCTCACCCCACGGTCCCACCTGCCCTCCCGCCGCCGGGTGTTGTGCGTCGTTAATTTATCTTGGTTTCGGAAGCATTTTTTTTTTGTGTGTTACGATGCTCTTGTTTACATTTTATATCATGTAGGTGTCTGGTAGGTGCGTTGCCCTCGCGGTGAATTCGTACGTGACGGAGCGAGCGAGTGGGAAACCTGAGAGAGTGAGGGAGAGGAGGCAAAAAGGGAAAAATCCCACTGTGGGTCCCGTCTCTCCGAGCGCGAGGAAGGGTCGGTAGGGAAACCACAGAGAGCGAAGGTTTTACAAGGGGGTGTGATTTGATTTTTTTTTTCTGCAGGATGCTATCTAGTAGAGTGACATAAATGAAAGATATAAAGGCAATAACTATTGTTTTTAAGCGACTTTTCTATTACTTGAAAACGAAAACGAACCTAACCATGAGAACGGTTTTGAAGTTCTGACCATTTGAACAATATTTATATATATTTTAAAGAAGATGATGAATAGCTGAACTTGAAGTTTGATCATTGTTTTTTTGCTTTTTTTTTTTTATTTCTGCCTAGAAATAGTCCTGTACCTTCTCAATATTTCGAACTGCTTTTCCACAGCTCTTGAAATCTTCATAGCTTTACAGTCATGTAACCTAAATTTTGATGACCTAAAAAGAAAAAAAGCCACAAAAAAAAAAAAGAAAAAAAGAACGCAAAGGAAATAAATCTAGTTTGTCATGAAAGGTACAAAACTGACGAATTTGTACGAGTTTTTAAAATGTATCTTTCCTTTATGTAACATGTCTATTTAGTGCCTTATTAAAGAAACAGTAACCCTCCCTTTTTAGAGAGGGGAAAGCAAAATCATCCTTAGTGTCACGAGTAACCAGCGTCTGGTCTCTTGCTCCTTTGGACCTTGCATTCACTTTTCCAGTCCCTTTTTTTCCCGGAGCAGCTCCCTGTGCCTGGCCACGCCGGCTGCTCCCTCGGCCGCTGCTCTGCTCCGACTGTTCTTAGGGAACTTGAACACGTTTATGCACATTATCCTACCCGGGGAGGTAGGAATCTGTGGTGGATATTGTAAATGAGATACCAACCAAAAGAGAAACCGAAATATAATATCTACTGCCCTCTTGAGCCAAAATGCGTGAATAGTGTTGTTGGGGTTGGGTGTTTGTGTTTTGTTTTTGTTTTGGGGTGTTTTTTTTTTGGGGGGGGGAGGGTGGTTGTTCAGTGATCTGAACTAGTTTGTTTGCTATAAAAAAAAAATACGGTTACCTCAGCAGATTTTGGGTGGAATATGCATCACACGTTTCAAACTGAGCAGTGAGTAAGGAGGTGGCGTGGGGACCAGAGGTTGTTAGGTAGCAGGATTGTCTTGTCACAGGGTGTCACCTGGACACCAAACCCCGTGGAAAAGTCAGGGAAGTGGGCAGGGGCTGGACAGGCACAGAGGGGTAGTGGAAGAGGGTCTGAAGATGCAGTGCAATTGAACCCAGCTTTCATGCTTGGAAGTCCTCAAAATTTCAACCAATTCTCTTTCTTTATTTCTCTCTCCCCAATCCACTCCCAGTGTGAGCTTTTACTTCTCAAGCATCACCCTGAGCTCTACAGTTGAGTGATCAGTTTGCTGAGTTCCTGGGTCCAGTTTCATTTACCTCTTTCTCTAGTTTGGGGAACTTAATGAGTGTGAAACAGGGTGGCTCATCAACACCAAATTTGTGTTGCAAATGATGCCTTTCAGCCCATCCATGCACAAAACCCAAGCTGCCACCTTTCCCCAGGCCAGTGCAGCCCTGGTGAGGGGGAGCCCCAGGTCCCAGGCAGCGGGTGCAGCTCCTTGATGGAGCCAAGCTGTCACCTTTTGTCTTTCTTCTGTCCATCCCTCTCTTTGCATTCCCAAGAACTGTGTATTTCAAGTGCAGATACCAGGTCTTGGGCTCAGATCAACTCCAAGTTCTGAGTGGGTGTTGAGAAATAATGGTCTGTTCTTTTTTTATTATTATTGTTGTTGTTATTGTTATTATTATTATTACTATTTAATGTTACTTTTTGCCTCGGGGTCCATTTCTTCCCAATTCCCACGTCCCGTATTGCCACCAAGGCAGGGAATTTGCTTTGCACACCCTTGCTGATTGTCCCGTTCCCTCTGGCCTTGGTGCAGCTCAGCAGAGAGCGGTGCTAGAGCTGGGCTGTGGCCCTGCTCCACAGGTGTCTTGCAGCTTCCAGCAGAGAGATTCAGGCCCCTTAGGAGTGATTCATTTTTAAGTAAATACAGAAAAAAACAAGGCATTGCTAATGCTTAGCAACCTCGTGTCCTACCCTGCCTTTTTGCTTGGAGTTTTAAGTCACGTTAGCTTTAAAAGGGGTTGTTCATCTTGCAGAGTTTCTTAGCTTACAGTACGGCAAACAGCATCCTTAAAGTGCCCCCAAATCTTAATGGCCTGGAGTGGGAACGTGGCTTTGTCAATCTGGATGGGGAGGAAGGATGGGTTTCATTTGGGGCTGACACTGGTAAAACACGTGTTCCCTTCACAACCCTTGATTTCACCGGTTTGAGGATTCAGCTTTACTAATCCAGTGTGTTGTTTCCATAAGTGTTACAAAATTCATTCTGTCTTAAGTGGGGGTCTAAGGATATCCCATTGCTTTCTGGAGAATCACCCTTTTGTGTGTGTATTGAACTATGAAATTGCACTAACTGCTATATTAAAAAATAAATAAAGAAAAGCCCAACGTTTTTACTAAGGATCGGGAAAAGACTGAATCAGACGTGTAGCATTAACAGTGCTAGGCCAGAACAGGATGAATTTTTAATCTCTTCTGTCTCTGTACCACTCAGAGATTTTCTGTGTACAACACAAAGTTACAAAAAAACAAAAAGAAGTTTTCCAGAAACCATGCTTCAAATTTTTGCTGTACTATAGAAGCTCATGAAGGACAACATTAAAGTCCTAATTTGCCTGCCTTATAGACACATTTCATTGTATTAATATTTTCTTAAACTTCCAGTTGCATTGCGTTGGCTTTGGAGTTTGTTATAGGCAGTCCTGTATCCTGAGTTCTGTTCAATTTAAACTTATGTAAACTATTGACAGCACATGCAATGCAGTACTTATCTATATTTTGCTGTTTTAGTATGAATATGTACTCTGATGCCAATTTACAAAAATCTGTTGTAAACGCTTCTTGTGTACCAGTAACCGATAGTGGCAATTATATGTCATTCTAAAAGCTGCAATACTTATACAATAAATTTTACAATACTTTGGAAAATTTGCCTTCACCTTTTGCTTTGTTACCCCCCACCCAAAAAAAAAAAAAATAAAAAAAACCACAAGAGTTTGTCAACACAATGTAATTTCAAAAGCTCTTCCTATTTTCTTTTCGGATGTTGGAAAATGAATCTGCTCAGTTTTGGGTATTTGTGTGGGTTTCCCCCTTCCTTGTTCTGAACAACCGCCCAGCCTCTGTATTGCCCCCCGTGTTTCCCCCGTGAAGCTGTAGCTGGTTCCTGGTGTATTTGCATGCTCGGTCCGTGTGTGCCTGTGTGCGTGTACAGCTCTGCTTCCTTTTGAGTAGATCAGGTGGCGCAGCCTGAATTCCCAGGAGAAGCATTCCCGGTTTGCACCAGTTTGTCCAACACTCGCGGCCCTGCCTTTCCAGCCAAGAACGTCACTGATGGTCAGAAGGTCTTAACTTGAATAACGTCAATCAACAAGAACTGCGTAGATTGACTCAAATCCTAAGCACAGATAATTCGTGTGACTCTTTTCCTTTCTGAGACTGTGGTCAAATTGCAGTGATCACATTAAAGTGATTGAAAACTTGACTGTTTGCAGGGCGTTTTCTTTTGTGTGTCTGAAGGATGGATGTCCTGTAGGTTCACCCAGACCTTGGGTTCCCTCTTGGGGATTAAGGAATGTGTATTCATTAATCCCTGGACTTTGTCTGAGGGTCGCCAGCTCTGCCCAAGCCCTTGGTCTCCCCAGCCCTTCTCTCTGGCTGATCATAAATCTGTGTTTTGGGTGGCAGCACTGTTGGAAGTGGCCCCTGGCTTTGACAAGCAGCTCCTCCAGCTGCTTTGGATGGGCAAGTGGTGGACACTTGGCTTTAATGTGGGCATGAGGAGCTCCTGTGGGCTTCAGCAGGAGACTGGGATGCTCTGCCTGGACAGTTACTTGCAACACAGCCCCGGGCTGGTGGCCAGTTGGGAAAATACCACTGGTTATGACTGAAAGCAGCTTAATTGCAGCCCAGGGAGGAGAACCCCAAATCCAACCCTCTGGCTCTGATTCCTGAACTGTGCTACTCACCTCCCACTTGTGGTTTATTTTGTGGGATTCCTGGTGTCCATTGCTGCTGGAGAGATGACCCAGGGTGATGCAGTGCTGGAAAGCAGCTGGCCTTGGCTGGAACACTTTTCCCCGTGGTAGGAAGTCAGATGTTTGTAGTGCTGTGCTGATGCTGATGGGCCCCAACGTTGGCTCGAGGGGCTCCAAAGCATTTTTCCCATCTCGTGTGCAAAGAAACCCCAAAACACTAAATGTCTGAGAACAGGCAATGCCCCTACACCAACCTCAGGATCACAAATATCCAAGTGGGATACATCCACCTTGCTCCAGGCACGGCGAAGCAGGGAAAGGACAAGGTTTGGTTTGAATCACTGTTTCGAAACGACATTTTTCATTTTCGGATTCACTGCTGAAACCAACATCTTCCCACAGAAAATGGGAACTCAGCTGACACCACGTTTTCCAAAAGGGAATTTTTTTAAATGACAAGGAAAAAAAAAAAAAAAAGGCAAGTTCAACCCGTGCAGTGCGTGGGAACGGGCAGAGAGATGCTGTTACTAAGCTACCTTTCCACAGCTAATGAGGTGATCTGGGGACACTGCAGCAGCACTGATTGGCAAATGATTATTTTTAACTTTTTTTTCTTTTTTTTTTTTTGCAGCTAAGTGGAAGAAACAACTTTGTGACTTTTGGAAACCCCAGGTGGCAAAGCCTTTGATTTTAAACAGATTTCTGTGCTGCAAATTGAATAGGACTTAAGAAAGGGGGTTCAGATTTTCCATCTGCTTCCAGCAACGGAGCCCTTTTTGCAGCTCTTGTGGCTTTACCTGGTGTGCTTGCTGGAAGGTGTAAATTCCAACTTCAAAGAATCTAAATTGCACAAAAGCACTTCTTTTTTGCTTTTTGTCTCCATATTTTATCTGCTTGTCCTAACCCAAACTCTGCATTGCTCTCCTTGTCCATCCTCTGCCTGCATTTAATCTGGTTTGTGCCTGGAGGGCACGGAGCAAACCCCCTCCATGCCAGGGCTTGTTCAGCTCCTGTCCTGGTGCTCAGGGTTCATCCCACCAGTGATTCTCGGGATGGCTTGGGGTGCTTTGAGGTGGGAAACCTGGAGTCAA
Organism: Manacus vitellinus; assembly: GCF_001715985.3. Classification (NCBI taxonomy): domain Eukaryota; kingdom Metazoa; phylum Chordata; class Aves; order Passeriformes; family Pipridae; genus Manacus; species Manacus vitellinus. The sequence goes on along the minus strand of NW_021939960.1, from coordinate 4,110,320 downwards.
CCTCTTGCTTTTTAATCTGCTCAGGCTGCATTTCCCACAGTTTGATTTGTTGGAGTTTTTTTCTCCAGGCTGGCCCCGAAGCCTCTGTGCAGGCAGAGCCCTGTCTCAGCACCGAGGGAGGGGAAGCCTTGACCAGGGGCAGAAACCCTCAGTAAAGTGACTGGAAACAGACTCTCCCTCATGGTGAGTGCTCCAGTGAAGGGTTTCAGTGAGATTTATTAAGAAATCAACGTGCTCTCACAGGAATCCTGATGTTGACTCTTCCAACTCTAATGGGAATTTACTCCAAACACTTGCTGCTACCTTTTTTTTTTCCTTTAAAAAAAGTCTAGAAAATCTCACTGCTTTGGCATAAAACAGGACTGTGTAACAGTGTTAGGAGCAAAAGCAAAGGACTGGGCAGAAGAAAAGAGGAAGTAATTCCTGCCTTGTTCTCCTGGAAAGGAGCTGGAAAAGGCTGGAAAAGCACTGCCCAAGATACCCTTCATTTAAGGTATGATGGGGGCAAAATTGCTTCCCTCTTTCCCTTTCCCCTTGCTCAGGAGCCCTGCCAAAAGCTCACCCCTGTCCTTGGAACCCAGTGCAGGAAGATTTAGATTTTTTCTTGGTGAGTGGGCAGGTGGGGACAGGCAGGGACAGGCAGGCAGCTGGCCCAGATGGGATCTTTGTCCCAGGTGGGAACAATCTTGCCATGGCCCAGGAGGCAAATTTAAGCAGCTCCAGGGAAGGTGGTGGTTTCCTCTGGGGTTTTCTCTGCTCTGCTGCTGAGTAGGAGCTACAGGAGTTTTTGCAGAGGGTGTTTCCTGACCACCCTCTGCAGCTGCATGAGGCAGGACTGGGTTTTGATTTAGTGATGTCCCAGGTTTCTGAAGCTGCCTGGGTGATGCGAAGGAAGGATAAACCTGAAACAGCAGCCACCTCTTTATGAGGTGAGATTGGGATTTATGGCATTTTTATGGCTACCCAAAACTGGCTTTCAGGCTGTCCTGGAGCCACACACTGCCAGAGCTGTATGTGTGCTTTTTCTTCCTCTGTAGCTGGAAGTACATTGATTGTGGCAGCTCCAGGGCCTCCTCCCTGTCTGCCTTCTTCCTGGGGAACATGAGCTGCTGCTCTCAGAGTGAGTGGGGCTTGCTGCTTGCTGGAGAGCACCCCTGTGTTGCCCAGCAGGTTGGGTTGGTGGCTGCACAGCTTCTGAGCTTCCTCCCCGTGTCTGCACATGGAGAGCCTGTTGTCAGGTAAGACTGAAAAGTGGAGAAATGAAATTTAGAGCTCTGGCTGACCAGACTGATGGCTCTGGACTAGGCAGAGGGGAGATGACATGAAGCACTCAGTGCAGTGCACTTGGGGTGGGGTTTGCAATGCAGAAACGTGGGAGAGCGTTGACTGCTGGTCAGGATCCATTAGTTGTCAGCTCCCGGTGGGTGTTCGTTCCCCCCTCGTGCAATCCTGACTCTTGGTTCAAATGCACATGGTTGCCTTAGGATTGATTGTTAGCAGCAGCAATAAATCACAATCCCAGCAGCCAGTGGTGAGTTTTGGATGCCAGTCAAAATGCAGCTCCTTGGAGTATTTATCTCTGCGAAGGCAGGGAACCTGGACATTGAACAATTAGATCAACGTGGCTCTGTGAAGCTGCATTTGATTAAGAGAGTAACTCTGCAGGACAAAGCTATTGCTTGGTGTTGCTGTGCATTGCTAATGAGCAGCCTGGCTTTAAAAACACAGAGGCTGGAAATGTGAGTAAAAAGCACCTCCATGCACTGCTCTCCAAGCAACACTCTGGACCAGGGCAGGTGGGGCTGCACTAGGATCCCACCTTCTCCTTTCTGGGCCAGTTAGGATGGGTAAGAATTAGGCATCCAAAACACTTCAGCTCTAAAATAGTCATGCAAGCATGCAGTCCTGGAAGACCAACCCCTTCAGGGTGCTTTCAGGAGGGTCTGTGTGAGTCTGGGTAATAAGCAGAGCTGATGTGAGTGTGAGGATGGAGCTGGGTTAGGTTTTAACTTGGGATCAGTGCACACCAGTGGCTTTCCCTGGGAAGAAGATGAGCTGTAAGCACATGTTCACTTCAGACAACTTATTATTGTGCACACACAAATCTATTTTTTGTTCCTTGAATCTCAGCCTCAGGCTGTGCAAGGTTCAGATGAGCAGAACCAGGTTAAAAAACAAATGTTGAATGACCCTGATGGGCCTGACTGCCCATCTCATCTCTATTTTGCTCTTGAGAGCTGCTGTTTCCCTCTGCTCTGCTGAGCAAGTCTGTCAATTTTCTGTTCTGAGGAGGTTCTCAAGGAGCCTGGCCCTGATGCCCTGCCTCCCTGCTCCCAGGGCAGCTCTTCCATGGGCATGGAGAAGCCTGAGCTAAATATAAGCTGGGGAGAGGAAAAAAGGGGGAGTTGGAGGAGGTTGAGCGAAAGGATCTGTTTATTTTCCCTCTGATCTCTGAGCCCTGTTATGTTTTATTGCTTTGCAAACAGGAGGTCTGGAAAGCTTCCTTCCCTCCTGTGCCAGTGCAAGGTCAGCTGGGTGCATAATTCCTGAGCTTGAAGTAAAAAATACTATGACTAGATTTACAATAATGTTGTAAGAGTGGCATGAAACTGGGACTCTATTTACACTCTCCAGGCCAGGTTTTACTGTAAATGCCCAAATAAACTATTTAAATAAACAATTTCTGTGTATTTTCTCAGTGCCTGGATGCACTTGCACCCTGCTGCTGAGAGTTTAGATCTGATGAGTAACCTGTGGCAGGAGATCAACTTTGGTTGCAGAAAACCCCACCGGGGGGGGGTGATGCAGGCAGGTGCTTTATGTGCAGCAGATCTCAAGGAAGGTGAGGCACCTTCAGAAAACTTGTTCCTGACGTGTGCAGAAGGATGTGGTCACAGTTGCCTGCAGCCTGGCAGCGCTTCAAAAGGAGCCCCTGCGTTTTGGGGCGCGTGGTGTTTGAGTAGCTGCGCTGGGGAACAAAGGGACAGTACCAAGGAATGTAACTGAGATTCCTCACGGTGTAGAAAAGCCTGGTATGAAGCAAAGCTTTAAGGAAGTCGACTAACTGTAAAGAATTTTTACAGGTTTACTCAGCTCTTCCCATTCGTCAGAACATGCCCGGCTCCTCGGTGAGGTTTCGGCTCTGAATCGAGGTCTCAGACTGAGTCATGAGCAAATGTAGCTTGGTGGTGAGTAATTGCTGGAACCAAACGTGAATTTGGAAAATGGGCTTTGTCTTTTCTCTTAAAGTTTTGGTTTATGGGAAAAGGCAATGGTTTTCCTCTCGTGCTCTGGCTCTCGGTTCCCTGTGTGGGTGAAAGCACAGCCACGAGTTGTTGCTTCTGCAAGTTCTGCCTGCGTGGGGGATTTTGACACCCCAGGAGACTGTGCTCATTGCTACTTTCTGTCTTGGTCCTCAGCTTCTGGACTGACTTTAGGCCTTGGGCAAACAGCACAAATGTCACCCAGTACAGGTACATGTTGCTTTAAAAAAATGCTGCATTATCAGTCCTACATAGGAAAAAAAACCCCTAAACTCTCAGGGGCTGCATCATGTTGCTCTCCATCCCCACATGCCATCTCTGTGCTGTCCTCTCTGCTCCTGGGTTCCTGTTAACCCAGGACTTGTTTGTGGCTTGAGGACCAGGGTTCAGCTGCACAAACAGCCCAGTGCCCCAGCCCTGTCCTTTGATGTGTCTCAGTGTCCTCTCACCAAACCCAGGGCTGGCACTTCCCAGTGCTGCAACCCCTGATCTGCCTTTCCTGGAGACTCTTATTTCTTCTCTTCTCTGGCTGAGATACAGGGTAACAGGAGAGGACTTGAGTGGAATCAAAATTGCATTTTAATTGTAAACATTTGTCCAGAAATTAATGTTTCTGAACTAATGTTTCTCTCCAACCAATGTGTTCAGAAACAAATGACTCTCACTAATTGATTTTTTTTTCCCCTGTATAACGGGAATTGTACATGTGGAAAATCAACCATGCATAATTGAAAATCCCCTTCTTTCAGCAGGTATACACACAATCACTCAACTGATGTGTTTGCTTGTCCTCTGGCAGTTATTACCTAAGAGTCACATGGCTGTCTGGAGGGGGTTAATTTCTCCAACTTTTGTACCCTGGGCTGAATTAAACATTGAAAATCACTGTAAACAGGCTTCCATGTCTAATAAGTTCTCTTATAGTCCCAAATGTGTACCTGTGGGGGAAAGTTATTGATGGCTTCCTCCATTGGTTGGAAAGGTATATTTGATATCTTTACACCTCTGAGATGGGTAATTCCACTATTTGTCACAACATAAAAAACAGTTTTGAGCATCTTCCAAGAGCCTTTTAGCAGCTGATCGACGGCTCCTCTGAAGTGAAGGTAGAAGGTACTTGGCTCCAAAGCCCTTGGCTCTGCTGTGCCAAACCAACTGCCTCAAAACCCCAGGAACCTCACAGAGAACTGACAGTCGGAGTGAGTGGGAGCAGAGGAGAGAAATAAGTGTAAAATAAGTTGTAAAAACTGAAAAGCTGTGATTCATTCCTTCTCGTACAAGGCAGGTGAGATCTTGCCCCGCTGCAAACCAGGTCCTGAAGGTGACAACAGATTTCAGTTGCTTTAGGAGGGCAGAAGTAAAGTCTTGCACACAGCTGGTGTGTAAATAGGTGTGTTAGAGAAGAGAGCTGTGGGGTCAGTGTGATGGTCCTAATCAACTTTGCTTCATACAACTTCCTCACCAAACTCCCCCAGAAACAGCCATGGTGGGTCCCAACAGCAGTTCAGTGTTTTACAGTCGCTTCCCTGTGGTGCTTTGACCTCTCTTGCCACCAGCCTGAACAGCCAAAAGTAATCAAAGGTTTGTTCAAAAGTAATTTTGCATCAGAGCTTCTCTTGAGGAGCAGATAATCGGGTTTTATTTATTTATTTGTTTGTTAATAAAGCTGCATAACAAAGGATTTCATCATTCCAGCCATACCGAATGTAATGCGCTTGCAATAATTAATGCCACTACTAATGGGGGATTGGAATTTTGCCCTAATTATATCATTAAGATACATTTCATGCATTTAATTGTTTTTGTAAAATGACAGCTAAGCTCTCCCGCCTCACATTACCCGATTGAATTATTTCCCATGCAAGGGCAACCTGCTAGTAATGGCCTCTCACAGTTTTTGCTTTCCAGGGGAAATCAAGTGGGTTTTGGTTAGATATGCCAATACTTTTCAGGTTAGCAAAGCTCTTACGTGCTGTTTGTCAATGTTAGTGGTGAACAGATGCACTGAACTCTCTTTTCCTCCTTGCTGGCCTGGATTTCATGAAAAACAGGAGGGGGTTGGGGGTGGAGAGTGTCGAGACAGGCCTGGGAAGAACAGTGAGGTCAAAAATCAATCACAGGCCTTAACCTTCCACAGGTGCAACAGGGCATGTGATAAGTTTGGGTAGAACACACCATGTCTGGCCCAAAGGCAGGAGTCTGAGGATCAGGGACTGCAGCCTCAGAAGGGGTGATGTTTTGATCTTTCTCATGGGACAGCACCAGCCAAGAAGATGTTCCTGTGCAAAGTTTCCTGCTTACTCTTTGAAATTAAGTCACCTTGTGTTGTGGCAAAGCCCGTGGCAGTCACCCACAGCAAGCCCTGTCTCCTGGTGAGGCATCCAGGAGGGGTGTGAATCAGTGTGATCCATTGTGTGAGAGCCCTTGGCAATGGTGACGTACGTGGATTTGTTTTGGATGAGTAAATACAGTTTTCACTGGACAGGAATTTATAGTTATGTCTGCAGTTCCCAGCTGCTCAGGGGGTTGGGAGGGGTGCCTTCCCTCTACTTCATGCCTTTTCCAGCTGCAGCTCCCTCCCAAATCTGTAATCATTGCTGTATAACTACACAAAAGCAAAATTCAGGATGGGGGTGGTTTGAAACACAGAAAATATTAAGCTGCCTCAAGGAGCATCACTGCTGGATTTGGACCATCTGAGAGTAGCCAAAACAAAAGCCATCCAGGTTGGTACTGATGTTTGCACTGCAAAGCCAGCAGCCCACAGTGTTGTGGGTGCAACGTAACAAAAAGCAGGTAAAGCAAGTGGAGGAATGCAAGGGGATTTGTGCAGATGACAGAGAGGGAACTTCCATGCCGGGCGACAGACACAGCAACTGGTAAATACTTTGAAAACCTTTCCAAGTTGTTACTGCAACACTGACTGTGGGAAGCACTTGGGAGCAGGCTTTTGTTCTGAGACTATAACCATGTGCTGACTTGACAAGTCCTTGACCTCAATTAGTTACGTTCGTTATTTGGAGTCGGGTGGGAATGAAGTCAACTGCCTCTTTCTTTCTCTTCTTTCTCCCCATCCTTTCTTGCTTGATGTATGAAAGAGCTGAAACTTGGCCAAGGCACAAATTCCATTCAGCCCTTGATGGGTTTTGCCCCAACAGTGTCCTGGGGGATCTGCAGAAGAGGTGGAGGAGCCACAGACAACAGAGAGGAGTCCTAGTGAGAAATGTCCTGCTGGATTGGCTGCACATCTGCTTTGCCACTGGGCTGCTGGAAGCCTTGAGCAAGAAGCTTCACGTGCCTCTTTCTCATATATCTTAAAAGTGATGAGAGACATTCAGGCACCATGGAACAGGGTCTGTGCTGTATTGTCAAGCCCTGGAAGTCAGTAATCCTCATGTCGTTTCCCAGGTGAAATAATTGCCTGTGTTTCTACATCAAAACAGACCTCAGAGGGCTGAAGGGTCTCTTGTTGGAAAGATGGTGCAGAAGGATGTCAATCCATGTTATACAAACTGCAGAGGAAGAGGCTTGAATTCTGATCAAACACAAAGCAGACAATTGCTGACCGTGCAGCAGATATTGTGCTGAGGTTTATTTTTTCTTATATCAGGTAAGGTTACTTAAAGGAGCTTTGCCTTTTTGATTATTGCTGCTTCCAATTAGCCAACAAAAAATTCCTTCCCAGTTCTCTTTGGGTTACAGAGCACTGACTGCTCTTCAATTTTCTGATGTTTTTCTCGAGTTACTGATGCTAATGGCTATTGCTGGATTGATCATTAACCTTTGTGGTCAGAGCAGGGAGGCTGGTTTGGAGCTGCCTGTGCTGTGACAAGGGAAAGGAGATGAAAAACCACTGAGCTGCCCCTCCTTTCCACCCTTTGTAAAACAGGGCTAAGCCTTCAGGCACTGTGTGTTTTTTGGCTGCATATAGGGATAAAACATAATGAAAATACAGATTTATAGCAGAAAAAAGAATCCAAAATTAACCAGAACTTCCTTCTGTCATCAGATAAGTTGCATTTTCTTTCAGCTCCTTCCTCCTGACACTTGGGCAAATGGCAGCCTGAAACATCAGAGAAACACTAGATACAAAGAGAGGTACATAAGAGGTGTGAGAAGCACTGATTTCCACTACACAAAGCAGTGCAAAATCATCTCACATCTTTCTACTAGGAAACTGAATTTTAGTTCAGTTTTGCTTATAGATTCTGCGTCTGGAGTGTTTTGTTAATAAACACCTTCCTTCCCAACCCCCTCTTTGCTGTGATTGTTAGTAACAAGTTTATGTTATTTCATTTCAGGTTGTCCAACAAATTTTGTAACAAAACTGAGCACCATTAATTGTATAAACCGACAACATAACTTATCAATGTGGCAGTAACAGTAATGTTGGTATTTCCCAGCCTTGAAATACTTGGATTGGAGATGACAACCTTCTAATTGAAAATAATGGTAATTATCTGTTTGCAAACACATTTTGTTGCTACGCTCAATATCTTCTTTGAAACCAGCCATGACCAGAAGTCACCATAAGCAACAATACACTAAAAATTCATTTTACTAAAGATTGTTGCACTGTATCTGTTGTGTGGGAAATAACTCTGATTTTTATTGCCGGTTTCAAGTAACACCCCCCTTTTTCATTGCTGCAGTGCCAGCAGGTGAGACCCCTGCCCCAGCTCCCCTCTCCTGCAGGGACAGGGACCTCCCAGCTGGAGAGGAGGAACCATGGAGCAGCATCTCTGGAGAGCATCACCAGCAGAAGCAAGAACTAAATGAGCATTTTGGACATTTCCAACCTGGATTTGGGGCAGGAGGAGGCGGCAAGAGCTTCAAAGGTGAGGTGACAGCCCACAGCTGGACTCAGGGAGGGACATCTGGTGTTGAGGTGGGGTCCAGCACCAGCTCCATGTAGCCATTAACACCTTCTCCTTGGATCCTTATTTCACTGTAAGCTATTGAAATGATTCCCTTATGAACTAGTTTCTGTTGTCCTTATTAACCAAGGATTAATTAATTATTAATTAAGAAACCCAGGCTACTTATTAATTCAACTTGTTAATTAAGTATAGGATGCTAATGAGGCAGCTTGTTAATTGAGTTGTCAGGGGGTGGTGAGGATGGGGAGGAGGATTTTTTCCTGGCTCCTGGGGCAGAGCCAGGAATGTGTCTCCATGTAGGGCCATTGGTCGTGGGAGCTTCCTGAGCTTGGTCACACAGTCACAGCTTGAGAGAAGGTTTATTTGTGTTTATTCCTGGTGTCAGCACAAAGCAACTTGTCAAGAAGAGACTCCAGGCCTTGCAGGCCAATATTTCAGTGCTACATGCAGGGCTAAGCTGTGTAAGTTGGGGACAGGACCCATGGGATGGAGGTGTGAAGGATAACTTGGAGGTGTAGGGCAGTAGTGGCCTCCTGCTTTTGTCAGTCTTAACGAGATGCACAAATGGGAGTTTTGCTCCTTGAAATGCCTTTTGCCTAAGAAAAATACCTGCAATTTACAGACAACAACCAGAGCAAGAGACAACCAGGAGCCCTCTGCTTTGCCAGAGCCTTTGCAGTGAGTGAGATCCACATCTCTCTGGAGTGTTAAAGCCACCTGTGGTCTGCCCCAGCCCTGCTCCTTCTGCTTGCAGGGTCAGGCCAGGATCTGCTGAGGATGGAGCTGTGCTCCTGTGGCCCTCTGGAGCTGTGAGGACAAAATCCTCCAGTGTTAAGGTTCTGTGAGATATCCCCATGCAAGCATCTTGCTGTGTATTAGTATCAGGTAGTCAGCACTGGCACGGCAATTTCAGGATGTTTTCTTTGAAAAGTTTGCTGATGGGCCATTTCTTGTTGCCAGCAAGACTCCAGCATCAGTGGTTTGTTCCACTGCTAATGCCATTCCCCAGGCAAGCTGAAAATAAAACCATTTCTAATCACTTCTGAAAGTTTCTGAAAAGAACTGGGGGAGGGGGAGAGCTAATGAGGAAAACACACAGCTTTAGAAACAGGAGAGCATTCCCTGAAGTCAACAGAATAAAAAAAAAAATTCTTTTTTGAATATTCATTTCTACTGAGATTTTCTATTGCTATAATTAATTTGTCACAAATACCCTGACAAAGCATTTCTGGTGGAGTGATGAAGGCTACAGGCAGAGGTTTACTTAGTCTCTTTTGAAGGAAAATAACTAGCTATCAAATAACTTTAAACTCTTAAAGCTTTTCTGGCTTGATCCTGCTTTCATTAAAGAATGCTACTTGGCTTTGAAGACAGCTAAAGCTTTTGAAAAATTGTTATATGGATTTATTTTTGGTTAATTCAGTCCCCTTCTGGTGTATTGGTATATTATCCACGGACACTTTGAGAGGCACTGGATTTTTGTCTTCTCTTCATGGAGAGGGAGAGAACAAAGCCTTTAAAGCACTCGTGGAGTTGCTCGGGCTCAGTTCTGCTGCTTTTCCCCTTCCTTTCTGCAGTAACATCGGGGTCCCTGGGATGTTCACCCAACATAAAGGATTTCTGACAGCAGCCAAACAACAAATCGATGTCAAACGTCTGGAATGACTGAGGCATAACGACATGTGCCTTGCTGGATCAGATCACAGCTCCCTGCTGGGCAGGCCCAGGCAGTTTGGGGAAGTCAAGTCTTCCAGGTTTCCTCCTTCATCTTTCTACCTCCAGAGTAATTGCTGGACAATGACAGGGCATCCTTGCATGACCCAGCAACTGACTCCAAGCAGCAAGAATATTTGTTTGATGGGAGAAGGATCAGACCTGATTCTGTAACCATTGCTCACCCCAAGTAGCACCAGTTCAATAAGTCTATTCATGTAAAGAAGCCTTTGCTGACATGAGTAATCGTGGCAGATTCTGGCCCTGAGTTATTACATGAAACCATCTCAAGCTCAGGAGAAAGCTGTATGACTCAGATCTAGCTTTAAAAATAAAAGTTTTAAATCCCAGGTTAGGATGTGCCATTTGGCTCTTGCTGAAGTTGGTCTAAAAAGGCTGCACTGAATAATAAAAAAGATCAAGCTTTTGATGTTAAATTGCATGTTCAAGCATAAAATCCAGCCTTGATGATGAAGCTTAGCCTGGCTTATTTCACTCGGGCAAAGACACTAAACGAGAACCTTACACTCTTTCTCACTTAGAGGAAATGTCTGTGCATTAAAAAAAAAAGGCAAAAAAAAAGTTTTGACAGATAAGTAATTAAGAAACATCTGGCCAAACCGAAGGCAACAGAAGTGATTCCAATCAAAGGTGGTTCAGTGAAAGCTTTTCATCTCGACTCCAACAGAAACAGCAAACTTAGCACTTGAAAAAAAAAAAGTCCAGCTTCTGATGAAGTGTTAGAAAGTCAAAGAGGGAGAAGTGCAGAGACATCCACCTGGCACAGGGCTGAGTGGAGGAGGAGGGAAAGCACAGGCAGAGGTGTGTGCCAAGGGCCCCACGGCAGGGCCGGTGTTTCGACGCTGTCCCGGTGGTTTTGATCGAATTCCCAGCGTCCGTGTGGCTCCAGGACTGGTGTGTCCCTGCAAGGGCTGGTCCCTGAATGGTGCTGCAGCATCCACTTCCAGTGGTACCTCCTGCACAGTCTTCTCCATGTGCCCCTATCTGTGGACACCACAGGACAGGAGAGGCTTGTGCCAGTGGCTCGTGGCTGGTCTGCATGAGCTGGCTGGGAGGTCACTGCTGTCCTGACAGCCCTGGTCTCATTCCTCCTCCTCCAAAGCTTCATTGGAGCCACGCTCAGAGTAATGGAATATCCTTATTGGGGTTTTGGGGTGGGGGATGCTCCTTTTCAGTAGGCTCTCTTTTGCTTGGCATGGTGTTTTTTGAAGCTCCTTCCCCACATTCAGTGAGTGCTGGTGGTTTGGAGGCTCCATTAAAAGAAATACCAGGATTGTGTGGGTGCTTCCTCAGCTGACTGGAGGGACTTCGATGGGATCCTTCAGAGGAGATATGTTCTCATGGTGTTCTGTCTGTTGAGCACCTGCTGGAAACAGTCCTCCAGGCTATTTTAAATTCCAAACAAGTTCCATTTTTGGGCAAAGTCTTAGATTTTTCTTTAAACAGGCAGGTTTACATATGTCCAACCTCTTGAGCCCCCATGGCCCTTCCTATGGCATTCACATGTGATATCTCAGCAGGGGTGGAGGGGACAGCCACCTCCACTCTTTGCAGCACTCAGAATCAAACCCTGTTGTTCCTCCTTTAAACTGTGCATTTTTTTTATTTTTAACACACCAGACTGAAAGCCCAGAGCAAAACTCACTGGATCTCAGTGCTCAGCATCCAGCTGCAGACCTGAGCAGGGCAGAAGAGGCAGCAGGGCCCTGGAGAAGGGATGGGAGAGGTGAGTTTTGACCGTGTGTCCCCTTGCCACCCTTGTCCCCCCAGGGGACTTGGGGAAGGAGAGGATCCGTGCTCCAGCACAGCAGCCATTTTAAGCTGCTTCTTGCACAGCTGGAAATCATTGCAATAGTATCAGCTGCCAAGGGGAGTTAGGAGATTTGGCAGGATTCAGAGGGAAAGAGGTAGCAGCTAAATCATTTGTGCAGAGTAAACGCTTCAAAGACATAGCGAGGGGCCCTGGCTCACCGGCAGTGCCAGCGTGGTCCTGCTGCCTGTCCTTTGTCAAGTCCCCCGGTGGGACAGAGCAGGACCCAGCACCCAGGGGGGCACAAGGCTCTGAGAAGGGCACCCACAAGTCTTGAGTTGCTTCTGCATTTTGTTATCCCACCAGCATGTCCCCAGACAGCTGGAATACCTTCCAACTGGGATTATTGAGTAAGGAAATACGTGCTCTGTAACCTCACTGCAAAAAAACCCTCCATAAAGCACGAACAGGAAGTGCACAATATATTCCTTTCCAAATTAATTGCTATTATTTTGATTAAAACACATTATCATATAAATATTTGATTAAGAATGTGATTAAATCTTTCTTGCTCATGAACTGTGACAACTTTAAAGTCTAACCTTTTATAGCTTGGCACCACATCATTATTTTGCTCATTAGCTACGTTTAATAATTCGATCTCATAATATGCTTTGCCATTTGGAACCTGCCTTTGTGTGCCAAGTTCAGATCGATGCTGTTAGTTATTTGTGCCACTGCAGATAATTAAACAAAAATTAAAAGCAATTTAACCTTGCAGTCTGGCTGCGGGTAGAGGAGTGTTCGAGAAGGGGAGTGGATCACTGAGCACAAGTCAACGGGGGTTCTTCTGCTGTTGTCTGTGTTGGTGCAAAGCTGGCCCAGACCAGTGTGGGAATGTGAAGGAGTCTCCTGGGGGATCCAGTAATTCAGAAAGTGCCTTTCCACCAAGTAAAACCTCTAGGCATCACAAACAGAGTGAGCGAACTTGCTGTGGACTCTTATAAGTGATGTGACAGGGTAAAATGGTGAGCAGTTGGGTCTTGGGTGTGCAAGGAGGAGAAGCAGAGGAGCTCCTGCTGAGGCTGCTAAGGGTCACTCCCAGGGGAGTGGTCTCCCACCACCCCAGGACACATCTCCCCAGGATGAGGGTGCTGCCCTGGCTCCTTCCCCTGGCTCCAGGCTGTTGCTTTTGGGTGGCTTGGTCTCCTGCAGCCTCCTCCCATCCCTCAGCAGGATCAGGCCCTCGCAGGCTGTCTGGAGGCAGAAGGATGCCTCTGTCTCTCCCAGCTCACTCCAAACAGCCAGAGCCCACTTTCCTAATTTAAACCGCACACAAAAGCTTGCCTTACATGGTCACGGATGCTATTTTTAGGTCTGCCAATTAATCCAGCTCCGTTTGAGCTGGATTAGAAATCACATACCCCCTTAATTATAGGTGTATAAACTCCAGACTGGCAGCTGTTTTGACATTCTCAGCTGGGAAATTTGCCCTAAACAGCCGCCCCCCTCCCCGACTGCGGCAGGATCAGGGCTCGGGGCTGCCTCCGTGCCCATCTGCCGCGATGGCACCGCGCCTGCTCCCGGCGCGCTTGGACGCCTGCCCTGGGACACAGGTGCCAGGCAGCAGTGAGCTGCCACGGGCAGCCTCCCTCTCTGTCTTCTTCTTTTTTTTTTTTTCTTTTTTTTTTCCCCTGCAGGAAAATCTCCCCTGTGTCCCCCCCAGGCCTTTGCTTTCTGCTGAAGACATCTGCCAGGAATCAGAAGATGAGGAGGAGCCTGTGCCAATGCGCTTCCATGGTGGGGTCTCTGTCGGGGTCTGCAGGATGTGCCTTCCCCATGGGGAATGGGGCCAGCTCCTGTCACCACCAGGCATCGAGCCCCTGTGCAGGGCTGCTGGCCTGGCATGGCTTGAGCTCCCACATCCAACAGTGCCAGCCCGTGCAGGGCTGCCTGTGACACCCCTCTGTGCCCATGGCTAACGCCATGGGGCTGCTGTGCACTCCAAACCATGCAGGGACACTCAGGCCATGCTGGGGCCAGGGTGGCCCCACAGCTGCTGCTCTGGGAGCTCCAAGAGTGGCACATTGCCCCTCTTCCAGCCAGGGGACAGGGACATCCAGGTGTCCCCTCTGGGGACAGGGACACCCAGGTAAGGAACTGCCTTACTTATTTTAAGGTGGGTGGGTGAGATTCTAAAGCTGAACGTCCATAGAATTGCCCATTTCTAATCCCGCAGTGCTGATGAATGGGGGGTTTCTGGGGAGAGCCCACTGAGACCTAAAGCAAAGAGCAAAAAGGAAACTTCAGAGAAAATTCCATGGAGACTCTCCCTGGGATGGGGCTGTATCCAACTCAGAGGCAGGAGCTGTGCTGTCACCAGGGACCACCCCGTGGCACTTCCCGAAGGCTCCGCCTGTGGGGCAGGGCAGGACTAGAGGGTCAGACCCTGCGTTGCTGAGTCCCGATCCCACCCAGGGACGCTCCCAGAGCAGCTGCCGGAGCATCGCTGCTAATTGTGGCTGCGGCAGCCGGGAAGGTCCGAGGCTGAGCCATACCTGAGCAGTGAGCTAATGCCCAGCGCTGCTGAGCCAGTGCCGCCCCCCAGGCAGGGTCCCCGCAGGTCCTGCTCCAGCTCTGCATGGGTTTAATGCCTGGTGGTCATCTTATGTCTTTTCTTCTTTCCTGGTAGCTGGAGGGTGAACAGTAGCTGGCACAAAATGCTGTTTGATCCTAACAAATGCTTTTTTGTTTCAGTGCAATATCAGATGCTTTTGAGCCTAGTGAACAAAGTGCCCTCTCGCTCGAGCTCCATGATGCTTCCCTCCCCTCGTTTTCTGGCAGTGCCACAGCTTTAGCACAGGACATTCCTCTGTCCTTTTCCTGAGAATCCCACTGCACCTCTTGGATCACGTTTAATTTCGTGTTTATGTTAAAAGTCTGGCACGCTGCATCCTGTGGGACAGCTCGCCAACCAGGCACAGGCACCCAAAGGAGTTTTCCATTGAAGCTGCAGCCATATACATTTATTCATCATATTTTCTGCTGCCCATCGGAAAAAAAAAAAAATAAAAGGCAGTCAGTGCTACTCCTGCCAGTGCTGCCCTTGGAGAGGGAGATGTTTAATGCTGTGTTGGTGCATCAGGCTGTTGCCTTCAAGCAAAGGTCTTTCTGGGCACAAGCAAAGTGGAGGGTGCTGTGGGGAGCTCCCCCTGCCCCAGGGCTGCCCTGAGGGATGGTTTATGAAGCCATGGGCCAGGGCCAGTGATGAGGACAGAATGAGCTCATTTCCCAGCTCAGCTCTGCAGCTGCCTAAGACAGACCAGCTCTCCCAGCTGACAGTGACATCCCAAGGGTGCCGGAGGAGCCCTGGGCCACTCTGGGGCCCATGCAAGAGGCACACACTGCTGCCAGCTCCTGCTTCTCAGCAGACAGCTGGAAGGGAAAAACATGAGGACTTCCCAAGCTTTGCTCCTGCTGGTCCGACCATCAATGCCCTGGCAGAGCATCAGTCCCACCTGTGACTTTACAGAGCTGTTTGGAAAGAAATGTATGTCTGGCAGGAGTCGAAAAGGGGAAAGTAGAGGCACCTGATTTTATGGGCTTTGGAAATTCATAAAAGCTTTGGTGAAGTTCTGGGAGAAGACTTTTAGGTTATTCTGATCCAACCCACTGGCTCTGGGGTGCAGAGCTGCCTCCTTGCCTTGCTCCAGCTTTTTTCGGTGGGCACAAGGCTTTCATTGCCCTTGTTCACCAGAGCAAAGGGGAGATGGTACCAGAGCCCATGATAGCCCTGCCCCTGCTCCCCACTGTCTGTCACATCACTGACACAAGCCCCTGTTCTGCAGGGCAGTGGAGCAAGAATGCAGGAAGGTTGAAACAAGAAAGCAGGAAGGTTTTGTGTGTGACAGAGGATTCCCAGAGTGACTCACAGGGCAGCAATTCTGCCCATCCTCATCCCACTGCCTCCAGCGAGGACATACCTGTGGTGGATTCCTGCAGCATCGAAACCATGACCCAGAGGCAGCTGTCAGATACGACTGTGAATCACCCCAGGCTGTGGGGGGTTGTCTCAGTGCCCCATGTCCCCACGCCCAGGGCTGGACCACCTGTAGAACAGCTCTGCCAGCCATGGTGTGGAGAGAGCTGAGCAATGGGGACAACCCAGAGGCTCAAATCTTCCTGCCCTTGTGCTCCCTGGGCCTCCCTGTAGCTGCCCTCTGATGTGCCACTGGTGTCACCTGCAGTGTGGTTATGGCACCAAAATCCCACCTGCTCTGAACAATCACCACGATGCCCTGAGACCACAGCCATGGCAAGGCAGGTCTTGGTGAGCACCTGCAGGTGAGGCCAGTCCTGCAAAGGGATTCATGAAGGTACAGAAGCAATTGCTCACTGAAGCAGTGAATGTTCCCGGTCCCTGTTGAAGCCCCAGCAATACCATGAGCATTTTGGGACATATTGCTGCCATCCATCCTTCAGCACACAGGCCATGGCCACTCTCTGCTAACACTGATGAGAAAACCAAGCAGGGGGAGTGATTTACAAATCTCTGCAGTGGGAACTGTGCAAAGACATGCTAACTCCATCTCAGCATGGTGACCAGTGCCAGCCAGTCCCGATCTGGGACAGCACCCAGAGCCATCCAGGCCCCTCTTGACTGCTGCCAGCACAGTGAAGAAACACCCTGTGAGATGAGGGAGGCCCTGCCAGCCTGCCCTGATGCCTTCAAGTTCTCGCAGTAGCCAGCAGGAACCACAATTAACGTCTGCTGCAATTTCTTCATTATCATAATGACAGTGCTCAGCAAAATATACGGGAGACATCGACGGTGACGCCCAGATGCTGGAACCATACGATGCCACATGGAAAATCATGGTGTGGTATAAAAACCCGGCTTTTATAGGGTACAGCTGCCTCTGCATAATGCCCTTGTAATTTATCAGTGTATGGCATCTGGTTCTTTCCTGTCATTCTTCGACTTTCAGACAACCATAATCTCAAGTGTCTTAATAATAACACAGACCTGCCAGACAGGGGAGGAGGGAGGATGGAAAGGGAATGGGGAGCAAAATTGCTCCTTTTGTGCTGTTCATCCCAAATTAGAGGGGAAAACCAGAAAAAGGGTAAGTCTAGTGGGGGACTGGGAGTGCTGGAGGGGTGGGAAGGGTGAGGGATGCTGGAGGAGGGGCTGGGGTTGCAGAGCAGGTCCTGGAGGACCCTGCCTGAGGGGGCACATTGTAGAATGTGTAAACCATGTAGAAACCATCACTTGGTGTCCAGAAAGAGATTTTCCAGGCATCTGCTCTTTCTGGGGCAAATTTCCCTTTGTAGGTTTAATGGAAACCATTTTGCTGAGGCTGGAATTTAAGTGTGTGCACAGGGGTGGTGCAGGGTGGCCCTGCAGCCATGCAGGGTGTCACCGTGGCAGAGCTCAGCTGCCAGCCCGGGGCTGCACAGGATGAAGGGACTGTGTTGGGTCCTGCATTGGCTCCACAGAAAAAAACTGCTAAAAAAAAAGGTTTGAGACAGGATCTTTGCCTTTGGAGATTCACAGCCATGCTGCCAGGTCCTGCAAAGTTGTGCCAGTGCAAAGCTGCCCCACCTGCTGCCCTGGTGGTCCCATTTGGGGGGGTTCTCCTGGCACATCCTTCCCACTCCCCAGGGCTTGTAGGGGTGCCTGACCTGTAACACCTACAGAGGTTCTGGGGTGCCCCAGGGTGGGCAGCCCAGACCGGGTGTGAGGAGCCAAACTTTGACAATCTTTTATGAGACTGGGAACATGAAATCTCTGCATGGCCAACATATCATCATCCCTGTTTTATTAATTCCCTGGTGCATCTCCTGTGGGAGTCGGGGGAAATTCCTGGGCTAGGATTGAACCCTGAGTGTGAGCGACTCTGCAGAGAGGACCTACAGACAGAGGGTTAAATCCGTGCCCGGGTTAAACAGGTGTAAACCCACTGGCACCAGTGGGGCCGGGTTGCACTTGCTTTGGGACCAGTCTGGG
This sequence comes from Manacus vitellinus, assembly GCF_001715985.3. Taxonomy (NCBI): domain Eukaryota; kingdom Metazoa; phylum Chordata; class Aves; order Passeriformes; family Pipridae; genus Manacus; species Manacus vitellinus. The sequence continues at coordinate 4,092,683 of NW_021939960.1, read as the reverse complement.
GGACCAGACCAGCGCCCAGCGCTGATGGTGCTGCGGGTCCCCACAGCGTGACACAGCTCCTGCTCCACTCCCAGCGCACTCTGGGCCCTTGCAGGGAATGGGGGGATGCGGGGAGATGGGAGACGGGAATACGGGCAGGTGGGATGTAGGGATGCGGGATGCGGGACGTGGCAGGCTGCCTGCTGCCACCACGAGGTGGCGAGCGAAGGAGCCTCTTGGCAGGGCTGTCCGAGCGAAAGGGGCTCGGCTCTCGGCTGCACGGGATAGCTCAACCTGATTTCCCGTAGGCAGGGATGAGAGTAGGATGGGGAACAAGTATGGGAACATCCACGGCCAGGCTGGGTGAGAATAAGGATGGCTGAAGTTATCCAAGCAGGATTTGGGAGTGCATGGCAACGTGTCCTGTGGCTGTTCATACCCCTCAACTACCCTCCTCTTCTAACATGCTGAGCCTCCAAGTGAAGGGCAACCTCCCTGTTCCCTTCTCCATCCCCATTACTGTCAGGATATCCAACTGCTCCCTCATCTCCCCAGCAGCTGGGAGGAGTGGTGGCAGAGCCAGGCAGGTGGGGTTAATGGGAAATGAGGGGCACCTGGTGGGTGGGCAGGCCCTGGGATAAGGAGCAGGGCCAGGAGCTCTGGCTGTGGGAGTTGTGTAGAGGGTGGAAAGGAGGTCTTTTCTTTGCTGCATAGAGGTAAGAGGTGCATGTTGGGGGCTGGCTCAGGATGGGGAGGCTTTGGGGTGAGCCTGTTGTAGGGTGGTAGGAATGATGAGCAGCAGGGCTGAAGTCTTGCTCATCTGATTTTTTTCCTGTGGTTCCTTCCTGCCCTCTGGATGCTCTGCTCCTGTGTATGCGAGTCTCATCCTTTGGGCTGTGGATCTTCTGCTGTGCTTGCCTGGGGGATTTGACCTGGTAGAAGGGTTTGGGCCATCTCCTAGCCAGCCAGGCCCCTGGGATGCAGGGTGAGAGTGGTTCCTATCTGCCTCAGTTTGCAAAAGGGCCAGTGAAGATACTTCTCCCTGGATATTTCTGCTGGAAAAGCTTCCTGTGGAAAACAGCTCACAGCTCCACTGGGAAAGATGTCTGCAGGAACAAAAAAGGGCTTCTTTTTAAATATGTTCACACACCCAATTCATACATGAGCTGCAGAAATGCTTCCCCAGTGCTGCTGATGGGGTGGCACCGGCTGCTGTGACAGGGCCAGGAGCGTGTCTGGCTCAGTGACCTCCAGAGCCTGGTGCAGCCCTGAGTGGGCAGCAGAGACCCCTTATCCTTCAGTACCACAGCAATTACTTCACTGCTCTATTGAGACAAATGAGGGTGGTTATAAGAGTCATTTTGTAAAGGGAATTAGTGCTCTAACACACACAGCATTCCTCCAGTGGCACGCTGACTCGGAGACCTGTTTGTACAATTTATGTCAGTCCAGAGTATCTTGATTGTTTTTTTTTTTTTTTTTTTTTTTTTTTTTTTTTTTTTTTTTTTTTTTTTTAATGCATAGAAACTTCTGGTTACTTTGTCCTTTTAAGATAGGAGAGGAGTACAGAGATGTGTTATTTTGCCCTGCTCTCTTTGTACAGCAAGAGACAAGCACCATATTATATAAACAATCAGACAATATGTGCTGAACTGGCTCTATCAGTGCTAGCTGAGACAGAAGCTTTATCTTGGGAGGGTGCCTGGGTGGGAGGAGGTCCCTGGCTGGAATAAGTGCAGATTATGGCAGCTTCACCTTGGAGGTGAAGTTTGTTCAGGCTTGCATTAAACTCTTTGGCAAGGATCCAGATGTGAGGCACCTCTCTGCTGGATCATTTGAGGTTACTGGGCTTAAACATTGATTCTAGAAGGGCTCCAATGCATGGGGAAGGCACTGCAGCTTAGTGATCGTGTCAGCTGAGCCACAGAAACCGGCCTGTTGGCCCTCAGCATGTGTGCTGGGGGAGCTCAGCCTCCTGTGAGGGAGGGTTAGGCTAATGCAGTCTGTGCTGAATGCATGTTTGTGGCCTGGGACTGCAGTTCAGTTGAAATCCCAGCAGCATGGTCCCTCCTGAACTGGTGCACATCTGTGTGTTCACTGGGGGACTTCTTGCACCGTGTTGAACTTCCCTTCAGTGGTTGCCTCAAACACTCCTTGCAACCAGATGTACCTTTAAAGCAAACCAACAAACCAGCCAGTTACAGAATCCCCAAATCCTGCTTTCTTTCACGTAGAGCTGAGATCAAGTGACCCAAGGCAGCCTGCCCTCTGTTCCCACAGCTGTCTGTCCCAGCTGGGTGGGCACCCAGCCTCGTGTGAAGGGACTTTGTGCTGCTCCATGTGGGACAAGGTCTGTGTCACACCCACCCATGGCTGGGGTTAAAGGGGCACTGTGGGAGGGAGCAGCCTTGATCTCAAGGGCTGATTTCCTTGGCACTGGAGAGCTGGCTTGGGCAGACGATGGGCAGTGCAGTCTGGGGTAACTGGGAGAAGGGAATCAGTGTGCAAGGGAGCTGGTGCCTTTATCTGGCTGTTCTGAACCCAGCCCTGCATTGCTGGCCTGGAGCAGAGGGTGTTTTGGTCTCTGCTGGAAACGTGTCTCTTTGTAGCCTTCCTGAAATCCTGCATGCTCTTGTGCACCACCAAACACATCCATGGCAGGGTGTGCAGGCATTTGGGTCAGGTCTCCTTCGGGGCTGTTCTCCCTGAGGTCTTCACCACCCCTCTGCCCATAGGCAACATCCCTGGGAAGGATGTGGTGGGCTAGGAAGTATTTCTCAGTGTGTCTTCAGTGCACAGACTAACACATGCTTGCAGGCTTTGCAGGTTTGGTTCCTTTCAAGAACAAAACCAGGCTTTCAGCTGGGCTGCCTGTCCCTGCTAACCACAGCCTGAGCCAGCCCTGCCTCTTCCCTTCTTCCCGGCCCCCTCCAAACCCAGACCACCATTAAAATCAACTGACTTTTCTTTGGGGGGAGTGGGAGCCCACGAGCCTGGTGTGCTGCTTTTCACCTCCAGCCTCCCCCCAACTGCTCCACCAGCCCCCTCCTCACACAGCAAAGCCCCCCAGGCCAGCATAATCCTTTTGATTTCCGCAAAAATGACGCAGTCTGCCCTGCTAATTTGATAAAAAACCCCTGAATACAAATAAAGTCGATGTGTCCATCGGTTTACTTAACAAATGGGGTGTGCGTTGCCCTCTGAGATGACAGTGTTTACCCTGGTGGTTGCAGTGCTGGGTCTGTGCAGGTGAAATGTTCCTGGACCAAAGTCCAGCCTGGACAGCCGGCTGCAGGCAGGAATCCAGCACGTGGGACAACAAACATGTTACGCCAGCAGGTGAGCTGGAGCTGCATTCCTGAGTGTTTGTGCCTGCCGTGGGTGTCTCTGGGATGGAGGGGCCCATGGGGGAGCTGCCCAGTGGCCCCTTCTCTTAATTAAAACAAATGCGTAGTTAGGCTTTATCAGGCTCAGTGTTAATTATCGCACAGGGATAAATTCACTTATTTTAGAGCTGTACCTGCTCAGCATGTTTTGTAGTCAGCCTTGTACTTGGCTCCTTTTGCACTGACTCCCACTCTGTTCACGGAAGTGCTGGGTGAGAGGGACCTCAGGAGGGCTCTGGTCTGGTCTCTGAGCTGTTGCCAGGGTTGGTTTGGCTCAGCTGTGTCTTGGCCTGGCCAAGGACAGAGCCTCCTTGGCCTTTCAGGCAGCCTCACTGCCTTGCACCAACCCTACAGGAGAACCTTTCCTGATGTTGACCCTGAACCTCCCCAGAGGCAGCCCCTGGCCCCTTGGCATGTCCCTGGCACCGCAGGACGAGGGGCTCTGCTCTTCCAGCCTTGCCAGCCCACCCTGCCTGGGTTCCACCTCTGGAGTAGTTGAAGCAAGGCAGCCTGATAAGTCTGGGGGTTGCTATTGAGATGTGCATTTTCCCAAAGAAATACATATTTTTCCGTAAAAACAAACAGCGCTGGCCCAGGTCAGTCCTGAGGTCTGCTCAGTCCCTTCCTCACGGGTAGGAGGCTGCAGATGTCCCACGGCTCGGAAATGAAACCTACCCCGAGAGGAAATGCCTTCCTGGTGCCCAGCTGGGGAAGTCTGAACTTTTCTGTCCCTTTTTAAAACATTTGCTTTTTAAAATGTGACATATCCACCATTCCAGCTGAAGCCAGAGTGGTGACTGCTGCTGGGGAATGGGGTTTGGATCTGAACGTTTCCTCTGTGAGCTTGGGAGGGGTGGTGGATCTTATCTCCCTTCAGTCTCCCTTGGCAACATCTATTTACATGGCTGCACAAGCTGCTGAAATAGTTACTTCACCCTAGTCTTTTGTTTTGTTTCATTGGAAACCAATATTTTGGCCATGTCAAGGCTTGAATTCTTTTGTGGCATGTTTAATCCAGGTCTGATGGCTTGCTCTGGTCCCAGAGGCAGAAAACTGAGTAGAAATAAATACAGGGAAGGAACTGATGGGTTGTAAGAGAAACTGGGGTGGGAAAAAAAACCCTGAAGTATCACCAATTTGGCAGAAAGCCTATACATATATATAATTTTTTTTTTATATGGTTCATGAGACTTCATGAATCTCTGTTTAAAAAGGAGTGAGATAGTTTCAAAGCCTGTGGTGGTATGGCCAGATCATTAAGGAAGCTCTCACTGACTGAAGGATTTGGGGGTTCTGTGCACAGCTGACAGGGATTAGTCCATCCTGCAGGCTGGGGATGTTCCTGTTTCTGAATTTTTCCTCCTGGCTGATGGCAGCAGCATGGGACGGTTTCGATGGGTGTTGTCTCCTTCAACCTGCAATGATGGGGACCTCACTGGTGGTGCTGGCCTGTGGGCTGGCTTCTGGTGTCCACACCTCTCTCACATCTGTATTTTGTACACTAACTACACCCTCACCCTTACACAGACCCAGCCTGGAGGGAGGCTGCTTCCCTGGGGGTGATGGTCTTGGATTGTGTCTACGGATCTGCCTCCTGCTGGTTCTCCCGCCTGTCCCTGCACCTCCAAGCCCTGTTCTTTGGGTGCCTCTTTTTCTTCCCAGCTGCTCTGTCTTGTCTGTTTTGACCATAAGTTCTCTGGACAAGGAGCTTTTGATGGAGAAGGAAGGTTATGGTCCTATTTGTGCTTGGAGTTGCTGCTATTTTAACCAACCAAAGCAGAATTTCTGGTGTAGCTGAGCAGCCTTGGCCTAAATAGGGGAGCCTGGAGAAGAATTTCACTTACTGCCTTATCAGCCTTATCTGCTTCTCCCCTGAAGCCAAAGCAGTGACGAGTGTTTTCTTCTCATTTATCTGTGTACCTGCCTTAGCAATTGGCCAGGAGAGACGGGGGATACTGTAGATCTGTAAACAAATCACTTTCTTCTGATGTGCCTAAGTCACTAAGTTATATAAGGGATTGATTTTACCAGATTGCTTATCAGCCTGGATGGAGCACTGCTGCTCCCGTTGGAATGTTCACACGCAGATCTAAGCAGGATCTCTTGGAAAGCTATTATCTGGGTTTGATTTCTAAAGAAGATAGGCATTATCTGCACAAAATAAATATTTTTTGCCCTGGTGACATTACACACCGGCCTCCCAAACTAAAACCAGACAAAGGGCCAGTTTGCATTTGCCTCCCAGGCTGGGCTGTGCAGGCAGCAGTGCCTGGATCTGTGAGCAGACAGGTCCTGCTGGGCTGCTCAAACCTGCCTTAGAAGGTGCCTCATTCCTTGATGCTGCTCTGCTGTCTCCCTTGAGCTCCCCATGTGCTCCCAGCCCAGCAAGTGGTTATCTTCTTTGCCTTCCCTCCTCATCCCACCTGGCAAGTGGTTATCTTCCTTTCCTTCCCCCAGGCCCCTATGGATGCAGTCCCAGGATGTTATATACCACAGCACAGGAAAGTTTCTCCTCTTCCTCATATTCCTCTTCCCACTGGTGCTAAGGGGCTGGGGGAGAGAGTCTAACCCTCACCCCAGGGGAACCCACATCACACCTTCATGGTCACTGTCTTGTGTCTGGCAGCATATCATTGGCAGTGACACAGGATAACTTGGCTTAAATAATAGATTACAAGAGCTGATCTCACTGTGCAGATCATTTTGCTGGCTTTGTAAAGTTAATCAGTTTACATGTTGCCATTAGGTCAGGGAAGCTCCATTTACCTTAAATAATTAATCAAGATCAATTAAACACAGGGTAATTGTGAAGAAGAGCAAAAGACAGAATGACCCTCATTTTTTCCCATTCTTTATCATGTTTAGACAACCCAGAGAATTGTACATACTGCAGAGGTTGGGCAGTGCAAGAGTAACTTACATTTATGTTTGTGATGACAGCTCTGTCCTGAAGGTTTGACCTAATTACTATGTCTTGTCTCGACTTCTGTCTGGGAGTTATTGTTGCTGTCACAGTGCAAACACAGCTAATGAAAACAACCAGTGGTTCCATTAAACTATCAGTGTGGTGAGATGGCTCTGCTGGGCAAGTGCAAATGAATGTTTCTGTATTTCTGAATTTTTTTGCTGACTGTCTTATCAAATGCACCATCCAAACAAATACTTGTTAGAACTCCCAGGGGATAATTTCCGAAGAATAAACATCTTGAAAATAATCCTATAATGTATTTGATAATCATTAAAATGCCAGTAGAAACAACAGAGGACTGGGTTCCTGACAAAGTTGGATGAAGGAGCAGCATGGCAGGCCAGAAAGCAAGTGTACAGCACCTCTTATGTAGGAGAATTTTACACGTACTGAGAGCTTTGGCCATTTTAGCTGATCTTGGAGCTGCTTGGAGGTAACTTAAAGTACTTTACACAGATGTTTCTTGGGCTCTTTATTGCATAAATAAGTTGGAAGAACATAGTAGCAGGCAATACAAAATCTAGCAGAAAGGGGCACAGTGTGTCCCAGTGGCACAACTTCAGACAGGCCCTTTGGGGGTGGGTCTAGAGGGACGATGCAGGATGTTCCTGGAAAGAGCCCATTTCCTTCCCTTCCACTGAGTTACAAAACTTGTTTTTCCATTCTGAGAATCATCAGCACAAAAGGACCATAAAGAGTTTTAAGAGGACTTTCTTTGGTTCACTTATTAGGAAGCTCTTTGCAGAGAACCTGCTGCTGCCTGGCTGGGCTCCTCCCAGAGCTGGGGCAGGATCAGGTCAGGTGTGTTTCCAATCCTCTTACCTGGTGTAAGAATTACTTTAGTATGTTAATCTGTCTGTCCCTAACTTCCAGGAAGATCAGCAAGTCCCTCAGCCATGGGGACTTGATGATTTTAAAGGTCTTTTCCTAACTTGATGATTCTATGGCAGGCTTTGAGAGTAACACAGACTTGCAAGACAATGTAAAATGGGGTCTTTTTTTCCAGACTGGGAGACTTGTATCCCAAAGAAGTGAAAGCAAATAGTTTCTTGCTCAGAGGGATGAACAGGCTAGACATGAATTACTGCTGTGCAACAATCTCTTCTGCTATACCCTTCATTCTCATGGAGCCTGTCTGCTTGTGATCTGTTGTGACAGCTTTGCATACTCTTTGTCTTCAGAAATGGCACTTGTATCATCTATAGATGTATCCATAGAAATTATAAAAAGAATTCTGCAGTAATAGCTCACTCTTGTTTTTTGCTTCTGATGGGGAAATTGCAGAGGGTGTTTTTGACTGTAATTTCTAGAGATCAACATGTTAATGAAGTAGTCAATGAACTTTGGGTTTGATGTTGCAATGTCCTTGAGATGCAGTACTTATCTGGATTACTTTTCAGAGGACCCATGTCCTATCTGCTCCACAGGGAGGTTCATAGAACAGTCCATAAATCCTCAGCAATGCACACACTGGATTTTGTTTTAATTTATAACCTACCCCAAGTCACAGTACACTGCTAACTAGTTGTTGATCTGGTGCCTGCTGTGCTGACATAACCTGTGGGCAATGTATGCTGAGTATTTATCCAGGCAAATGTGGTTCCCCTTCGGTTTAAATCCCCCTTCCCAGCAGCAAAGCACAGTGGTGTAATATGCTCAAGATCTGGAAATATTTATGCTACAAGGACTCCTAGGCTAATGTTGAGGGGGGTATTGTGTGTCCCTGTGTCATGTTCACTGTGCCACAGCAGCAGGCCCCGAATTTCAGTGGTGTCAGTATCAGGAGGGATCCAGTTCTGCACACAGGCAGGCTGCAAACCTTCTGATAACAACACCACCTCCAGCCACCAAAATCATTGACCTACTTTGTGCAGAGGGGCTGCACTCCTGCTCTTAGGTGCTTTGGAGGTTTAGTGATAAGGGAGTACTTAGCACTACCAGCAGAAGTTTGGGGGAGGAGAACTGGCAGCAGTGGGAGCCCTGGGTGCCAGCAAAGAGTTAACTTGCACCACTGGTTGCATGACAGCCCCCAGCTGTCTGTGCCTTCCCCTCCAGCGCTTTTCTCCATTATTTCATCAAAGCAACAGACATGGTTTTAATTTTCCATGACTTGCTTATGAAATATGATCCTTGCTGTAATAAAGAAATGATTTGGTTTGTAATGGATACATAAGAAATCAATTTCCTATTTTTAAATTAGGTGGGATTAACAATGAAGCAAACAATAAGCAGAGCAAGAGGGGGAGAAGAAGGATGGGAGAAAGACCTGGCAGCCCCCAGACAGGGCTGACTGCACTTGGACATGTTACACTGCATTTGTTAATGGCTTCACCAAGGCAGTCACAGCTGCAGTGTTTCTTCCAATGTATATTCATTTTATGCTTTAAAAGCATGATGTTGGGAAGATTGCTGAAGATTCATGACTTTCCTTCTGCCTAGCAGTGACATTTAGGGTGCAACATGGTTTCTGTTCGAATTCATAGTTCGAAAAAACCAGCACCACTATAAATGTCTTGGGAACTGATGCCCTCTCTGGCTTTCCTGCTGTGTCTGCAGCAGGGACAGCATCCAGCACACACATTCACCTGGACCAGGAGGTTGGGAGCTGCTCTCCAGCAACTGGAACAGAAGCTTCCACCTTCTACTGTCTAAGGGTGTAGCTATATGTGAGAGCTGCTTGTTTGGAGATACAGCAGCAGTTTGACACAGCCTGCAGGGAGTTTTCTAGCTGTCATTGCTAGAAACCATCTGGTCCCCCTCCTTTACCTTCCTCCTACAGCACTGAGCAGTGCTGCCTGGGGACCCCCAGGCCAGACAGTTGTCAGCAGTCCCACAGCCCTGCACAAGACTAATCAGTGCAGTCACCTTCCTGGCAGCTCTGTGCACTGTATCGCTGAAAAGAAAGCACTTTCCAGTCCTGGCTGTAGTAAATACTCCCAGTGCCTGGTAATCCTGTGCCGGTGTGCCATGTACTCCGCCTGTCCTGGAGGAGCAGTTCATCTGGTGAGGTCCACTGGAGGGATAGGGATTAGCCTTTAGCCCCTGGAGATGCCCTGTGTGTGGGTGTTGGGTTTTTTCCCCTGTTTCCCTGGGAGATTCTCCTCCTGTGTGGCACAGAGTGTCGGGAGCCCGGTGCGGGTTGTGTGCTGAATCCACTCCAGGACACAATTCCTTGAAGCCACAGGCGTCTCAGAAGGCAGGTTGCCCTTTAGACCTTGGACTGCAGACGGCTGATCCAGGTTCCCCTGCCAAGCCACAGTGAGCACTGCCAGTGTGTTTCTGTGCCGTTAACAGATGTGCTGTGACTCGGCTTCCCCCTGCACGCACACGGCGCGTGCTCTGCAGCGCGGGAGCTCAGGGATCAAGCTGTCCCTGGAGCTGTCTCACTTGGAAGTTTCGGAGGTGGGGAGCGGTGTGTTTGTGGTACTGGGGGTACCAAGCCTGTCCCAGTCTGTCCCGCTCAGCAAATCAGTCTGGACTTGCTAAAGCTGCTCTTCTGGTGCCAGCGACTCCTCCTGGCCCAGCTCCACGCTTGTGCTAAGTGGCTTTGGAGCTGCCCCAGGGGTCTGTCACGGGTTGGAATTAGAGTTGCATTTGGCTGGCTGGTCTGTCTTCCCTTCCTGGATGCTATTGCTTTTTTTAGCTTATCTCTGTTCTGCATGGGTTTGTGAGTTCCTGCTGAAGTCTCTAACAAGATTTGTATGGTGGCTTCTTTTTCCTCCAAGCAATCATAATTTGGCCAGAAATAAATGTCTGCAAAAATCTTTTTAAAGTCTCTCCTTCGTGTAGGTTTCAGCAGCCTTCTTGAGAGACAAGCCATAAAAACTGATGGGACTTTTGGAAATGGTTGGTGGGACTTCTAGGACTGGGCAGAAGTCCAAACAATTTCTTGTAATCTTCTCCACATAGATCTGTTATTGCTGGGGCAGGTAGCAGATGCATTATCACTACTAATCTCCTTCAAGGGTGGAAGGGTGCTGGAGTGTAGATAACTATGATGAAACAGAGCCAGATTTCTGTCTTAATGGAATAAAGACCAAGAAAACTCCATGGAATCCGAGGCCTGTTTCTACTTACTAGTGTCAGAAGGCCATTGTTTTTGTATTCTAAGACCACGAGTCCACCTGCAACTCTCAAATAGCCTCCCCCTCCCTTTCCCAACAACACTCCTAGTTAAATTTATAGTTGGATGGGTTTGTTTTTTGGTTTTTTTTTTTTCTACTGGCTACCTCTGGAGTTTCAAATAACTGTTGGTAGTGTCCCTTTGAAGGCAAAACCAGACCAAAAGTACAAAACTAAACCCCATCAAAAAACCCACAGATTCTTTTTGTCATCACCAAAGCCAGTGGGAGCTCTGCCACCCAGCTCCACTGTCACATTCACATGGCTCTTCATGGAGTTGCTATTTAGCATCAAGGCAATCCAGTGACTGAGGGGGAGCAGAAGTTCAGGCACTCTTGCCTTAGCCTGGGCATACTTGTGTGAGCTACAGGAAGAGGAACAAGGGAGTCAAATTGCCCTGTGAAGGTCAGTGCAATACACTGCCACCTCCAGAAGCTTCACTTGGATCTTACCACCTTTCTGGTTTCTGCCAGGAGGAATGACTCCTGGGGGATTTGTACCACTCAGTGGTGCCAGATCATGCAAACTCACCCCATTTCTGCAGCATTACTGGATACTGGTGGTGATGTTCACCCCGTGGGTGGGAATTTATCTCCATGCCCCTTGCAAGCCAGGCTCTGTTGGCTTCCCAGCCAGCTGAACTGGCATCATCCTGTAGCTTTAGGTTTCACTCCCTTTCCAGCCTCAGTTAAATTTAAAGCTGCTATTCATAGCTGCTCTCAGGATCTGGAGCTCCAGAACACCATGGGAAGTTTCTCATCTGTTCAGGAAGACAAATATAGTGATGGTTTCCGGTGGGTAAGAGGAGGGTTTGTTGTGCTCTTCACATTCATAGCTGAGATGGCATTTGTACGCACACGCCGTTGCTGTGCCAGCCTCCTCCGTGGTGACAGCCCCTTCCTAGGATTTCACTGATGAGTTGAGAAGGAGGAAGAGTTCAGATTAGTTTAAAGCCCTCAAATCTATACAAAGCAGGGGTAGGATCTATTTACTGTGAGCCCAGAAGCTATTTTCCATGGAGGATGAGCTTAGTTTGTTCTGGAGAACAGCTGTTTATCAGGATCAAATTTCTGGGAAGGACCATTCCTTGGCCATCTCAACCTGGGAAATGGTGTTGTGATGCTTTACAAGAAAAAGAGCAAAAACTAGTTGCTTGGTTCAAAAAAAAGAACAACAACCAAAAAATGAAATGCAGCAGTTTACAAAGGGATTTTTTTTAGCTGAATAAAAGCCCTTGAGGCTGCGTAAATAACAGCACAAAAACTTTGATATGTTCCTTTGGGAGGATTAAAACAGATGTTTTTCTCTTTTTCAATGGCTAGTATCTGACATGTCCAAAGAAGACACAAAGAACATTTCTGGGGTGTGTGTTAGAAATAGTTCTGCTAGAAGCTTACGGGCTGGAAGGAAAGCTGAAGGCAAATAATTTCAGAATCTATATCTGGTCAGGCTCAGGCTGGAGGAAAGCCACAGCAAATCCAATAACACCTGTGTGAGGAGGAACAAAATGAATTCCAAGGTGACCAATGTCACTGATGGCAACAAGGGCAGCATAAAGACCTCCACACTGGGTTGGGACAGCTCAGAGGTCTTTGCATGGCCTCTTACAGCAAAGGCACCATAACAACATTTGCGTTTGCAAGAATCAGACACAGCCTGAATTTTGAATAATAATATATGTGGATTTCTGCAATTTGCTCACAAAATCCTTCTCTGGTAAAGTCATATCCCTGGTGGCCGCAGAATGCAGTAAAGGCATACAACAGCAATTTGTTTTTTCCTTTCTCACTTTTCCCACCTTGCTGTTTTGCATATGGACTCGCAGATGGGGCAGGATGTGGTTTGGAATCTCAGTGAGTGGGGTTTGCCAACACCCATTTGACCAGCTTGCCCTTTTGTAGCACTGAGGTTAAACCACTGCCAGAAATGTCCTCCATGATCACCACTAATGGTTACTAATTCGGAATTTGGAGCACTTTGCTTTGCTATCCATAAGCAGCATTTCCATAGTCTTCCAGCCAGGTACATCTCTAGTTATGATAATTGTCTTTCAGTTAGGGAGCTGACTGACTACATTGCCGCAAGTATGGAATAAATCATGTTACTATGGTAGCCAAGGTTTTCGGAAAACAGCATTTCCCAGAGCACAAATGCTGTTTCTCTGAATTTTACTTCTTTTCCAGAAAATAGCCCTATCATGACACAACTGTGAGAGGTTTGAGGTTGGGTCTCACTTTACTCCAACGAGAGTTCTGCAGCAAGCTGGATGTTGCTTTCCAGTTTTATTTATTTATTTGGCTTAACCTTCATCATGTTGACAGAATACAGGTGTGTGGATATCTTATATACTCAAGCTAATTACTGCTGAGACTGACATCTGAGAAAGGGATTTGAAGGAACAAGACAAAACACAGTCAAAACTTGACCTTGAAACATGAGAAATTAGTCCAAAGATTGGCATCAGGCTTGGAAGCTTCTCAACCTGTGTGTGCAAGGATAGGACCAAGGTCTAGGTCTGAGCTCTGTGCTAATTTATCTGTGCTAATAGGAGTACTTGGCACTGAGGCCAGATTTTTTGCCTGAGGGAATGTGCTAAATCTAAGGGAGTTGAGCACAGCCTTCCTTGGATGTGGTGCATCCATCACAGTGTTGTCTTGTTCAGTGAATCATGGCATAAACAAGGTACCAGAGATTGTATCATCAATAACATTAACGGTTAAACTGTGATTTTAATTTTGTCTCTCTTCTTTTCAGCCACTGGTACATCCACAAGTGTTTTAACAAAGTATTTTGTTTCTCGCTTCCCAGAATACCAAGTGCATTTCATAACACAGCTGTTGCAAATGTTATGGCTCCGTGCACTTCATGTGTTAGTCTTGCCTGTGCTTCCCTTCCCTGAATCACATTTAATAGGCCAAGTTTTATATTTCTCTACTAATTTGTTGAAATTTATTGCATTTGTTGCCTTCCCCTCTTTCTTTTGAAAATCAGGGGAACTTCCAAATTTCAATTTAAAAGCATTTTGTTTTTATGGAGCATAGTATTTGTTGGAGGGAGAGAGGTTGAGATCATAATCTGGCACAGTTGACTAAGTTTCTAAATTTTAAACCACTGCCTTCTCTCTTTTTAAACATTTTCTCTGCCAATACTAAACATTTTGATCATTCAAAATGTAAATTGTACTCCCCATAGATGCTGATGGGTTGAGGATATATTTACATACAAAGGAGCTGTTGAATGACTCACCCAAAAAAAAGTCATTTTCTTGTTCTCATTTTTAACAGTACAGCAGGTTTTTTCCCCCCCATTTTCTGGTTTCCGGAATGATTTGCGTCCCCGTCAGTCTCTGAGCAATGTTCAAAAAGGTGCATGTGGTTAAAATGTGCAGAGTGGGAGAACCACAAATGGTTTAAATATTTTTGCCAGAAGAGCTCGTGAGGGGCACTGTCCATGAGTTGGAAAGAATACCCAGAGGAAAACCCAGGGGCAGGGGTGTTCAAGAAAAGGAAAGTTCCCCAGTCTCCTGGGGAGAGGAGGAGACAGCAATGGTTTAGTACGAATATGAAATCCAGTGTTTTGGGCTGGGTCTGATGTTCTCAAGACAGTTGGCACTTTATAAAGTCTTGCTGGATATGTGCTGTATGATCACATTGATGGTTCCTTTCTCCTCATGGAGCAGCATTTTATGGGACAAGTGTCACTTGGTTTTCCCATGTCCATATGCCTGCTGGGCTTGGGCCTCTGGCACAGATCCCCCTGGCAGGAAGTACAAGTCGTTTCTTTGGAACAGTCATCAGAGCCTGGGTGTGTTGGAGAAGGCAGAACAGCACCCTGGAGCTGCTCAGAGAGCTCTGGAAAGCCCCGAGCTTCTGTACATCCCCTGGGCAGCATTTCAAACTGTGCTTGGAACACGTCTGCACTGCTCAGGGATCCTTTCCTGAGGCCCATAGGAAACTCTGAGACTGTAACTGGCCATAGCTCTCTGATATTAGCATGATAATTTTCTTAGATCTCCTTGTTCTTCCTTAGACTTACCCAAATACCAGTCTAATACTGTCATATGAATTGGGAACAGCCCAAGTTTTTCCTCAGTTTTTTATAGAATTACTTCATTAACAACTTTATTTTATACACTTGATAGTAGTCCTTGAATCTGAGGAGTGCATGTTGCAGTCTCCCTTGGCTCATTTCTTCTGACTTATTTACTGTCTTCCATCTTAATTTTCTTTTAATTTGGCACCCTCTCAAGAGTACACATGCTAAAGATGAACCTGTAGGAGACCCAGATCCATGCAGATGTGGTTTTTGAACACAACTGATAATCATCTCTACAGAGGCTGCTCCACTCTCCTCCACTTCTCTCAGAGTTTTCTGTTGTCTGCTCTTTGTGTGTCCTACTTATTGATTTGCACTGAATTATTTGCTTCAGAATTGATAATATTTGTGTTCAGTCTTAAACATGGAGTCAGGAGGTAGTTACAGCCTTTTCAGACTATGTGACCTCTCCTAGCAAACCTTGAAGGGCATCTGTTGACCAGCCTTGGTACTGTTTGCTTTGCAAGGAAGTGGGGGCTGTAAAAAGGCTTATTACACAATGTAAGTGATTTTCTTTTTGCTAAGCAAATATTTGCCTTATGTTTTGGGAGATCAAGCATTCAAAGTGAAAAAGCAGGATACCTGCCAGGGATGTGGGAAGCACATAAATGACACCTCTAATTGGGAGAATATGGGATGGTTTTAGTGTCTTGGATCTACAAGGAAGCCAGCACAGGCTCCTACCCTGATTTTCATTGAGCTCTAAGGCTTTAGGCGTCTCAACAAATCCAGTAAACTCTTCCCAAACTGTCTTTACTTCAACAGCTGCACTAGTTACTCTTGCAAAAGCCAAGGTGCTGTGGAACAGAGACAAATCCCATGACTTTAACAAATGAGCAAGGTCCTATTATGGGGCTTTCCTACAGGGTGGTTTATTTTATAAATGCCTGAACTAACTAACAATGCCCAGTTATGGAGAGTACGTCACCAGCTGGATGACTGCTCACAGCTGGTATCATAATTTCTGGATCATTCCTTTGGCTTAAATTAAAGTTGCAAAGACAGCATGGGGCTTAAACTAGTTGGCTTAGGAGTAGCAGATCAACTCTAGTCAACATCTAACTTCCACATGTGAACTTCTCCCTGTGCTGAGGTATTTACAGGAGGTTCAATTTATATGCATGTAGTTTATAAAGAGCAAGAATACTGGAAATGAGATCATATTTTGTATAAACATTTATTTTATAGTTTAAGAACAAGCCATTCAAAACATCTGGAAATCACAGGAACATGAGTAATATATAATAGCAATATCTTAAATATGCATTAGTAATATAAAGTCATCTTTCACTCTGATAGAAGTTACAACTTCATTTTTCTAAAAAATATTTAAGCCATGAAATATGTTTAGGCAATACATATATACAGCATCTAATTTTTTCTTTCTTTCCTGTAGAGTCTGTGACTCCTGAGGATTCTATGATGGAAACAATGTGCTACAGCTCGAAGGCTGCATGGGTTTGGATTTTATCTGCAGAACCAGGCAAATAATTTACACACATCATGGCTCTATGTGCAGGTAAGTGACAGATCAGGGGTTTGAAGACCCTGTGCACATCCATTCCCACAGCTGCTCACCTATTCACAACAACCGATGCAGTTATAAATCATTAGGTCTGGAGTTACTTCTAGAATGTCTGTACCTATATTCTAACTAAGCTATGACCTACTTTCATTATAACCCCCTGCCCATCAGTGTGCTGTTATGCTTCTTGGTGATTTGGTAAAATGTGTTTGCGCTGTCTTAGTACGTGCGAATTGATAAATAATTGCAGTTTTGATCAGCTTACAGCTGTTTTATCCTCATCTCTAAGGCAAGCAATTCCCTTTCTATTTCATAGGGAAGGTCAGCATTAACTTGCACTTCAAAGTATTGTTTGATTTCTTCTACCTCCTTTTCCCAGAACTCTTTTGAGATACCAAACAGTTCGGTCAAGTTGACATCTTTCAAACCCTTCAAGTTCAAAGCACTGTCAGTAGGGATGTAACCTATGGCAGTTGGTTTGGCAGAGGCCTTCCCTTCAATTCTGTTGAACATCCACTCCAGCACACGGGAATTCTCTCCGAAGCCAGGCCACAGGAATTTCCCTTGGCTGTCTTTCCGGAACCAGTTGACATGAAAGATCCTTGGTAGTTTTGCAGCTGGACGCTGGGCCATGCTCAGCCAGTGGGCCAAGTACTTGCCAAAGTTGTAGCCAAAGAAAGGCCTCATGGCAAATGGATCGTGCATAATGATTTTGCCTGTTCAAAACACAAAGGGAGAACATAAGGGAATAAATAGCACATTCCTTCTAAAGCACAGAGTCAGATCATCCCAGGGTTTAATACCCACAGTCCTTTCACCACCCTCCTGCACTGAACCAGAGAGCTTTAAGAAACAATACAGGCATTATCTTTGATGTACAAAAAAGGGTACAAATTAAATTAATTTTTGTAATCAGTGGAAATTAAATTTCTCAAATCTCAGGTCAAGCAGCTTAAATGAAGATCCTCAAGAGCTGGCTTTCATCATTCATGTATTTATGTTGAGCTCTAGCAGAAGAGAAAATTTAAGTTTATTTATCCCAGACTGTAACAAGAACTCTCTATCAAGGCT
Source organism: Manacus vitellinus (assembly GCF_001715985.3). Classification (NCBI taxonomy): domain Eukaryota; kingdom Metazoa; phylum Chordata; class Aves; order Passeriformes; family Pipridae; genus Manacus; species Manacus vitellinus. The sequence goes on along the minus strand of NW_021939960.1, from coordinate 4,075,537 downwards.
TCTGGCAACCCTGTGCCTGTATCCTGTTCTGTATGCTTGCCACCTAAAGGATTATTTTGCTTAATTTCACTTTTACAGAGAATTTGGCTTTTAATTCCAGCACAAATATTTTCTATTGTGAAAATGCACAGGCTGCAAAATTAGCTGCCAAGACTGAAATGTGAAAGAGCAAGGGGGGGAGGACAGAGCAGGCACTCCAGAGGGCACTGCTTTTAATACAGGTAGGCAGATTAAATTTTGATTTACCTTTGTGCTCAGCAGCTGCTGTTGCTTCAGATCTCATAGATGCTCCTACAAATACTCCGTGCTTCCAGTTAAAGGCCTCATATACAAGAGGCACACCTGTAAAGAGCAAAATCACTTCAGTAATTAGAGGTCCAGAAACATTTTTAGAACAGGTTTTGCTATCTGAGATACTGCTGAATGCACATTATTGGATAATGTATTCTATTTTTTCCTGGTTTTTTTAATCAGTTCATTTCCTGCTCTCCTACACCAAAGTTTATATCAATGTTTTCAAAACTGGCTACTGATTACTGAACACATCCTTGTTTAGTTGCCCAGTGTGCAATATCTGGGACATCAGAACCTCCAGCAGATTTTAGTGGAAATAGAATCTGGTCCTGTGGTCATGATATTAGACAGACTTAGCATTACTTCTATTTCTTTTCCAACTTCAGGTGATCTTTAACAGAACAAGTTATTTTACTTCCTTTTCTGTAAACCATCTAAAACTGGTTCATTTCTCTAACCATCTCCTATCTGAACTAGTTAAACCATAAGCAAACTGGGACCAGTATAGCAATTTGCTATGTGTGTCTATTACCCAGGTTGTGAGTCCTGATCTCTCTCCAGCCCTTTATTATTATTACCTACTTTGTGTTAACAACAAACAACTCAGACACTGAAATATCAGTGGCTGGAAGCACATGTGCCAAAGGCTAACATGGAGAAGTTGGACAAAAGCTATGTCTATGTCCAGTTGCATCTCAACCCTTCTGTGGTCAGCACTTCAGCTTGGAAATGTGGCTGCTGCATCTCTTACCAGCAGGTCTGCGGCCCCCAAAGATGATGCCTTCGATGGGCACACCTTCAGGTGATTCCCATGCAGGGTCCATGATGGGGCACTGCTTGGCTGGAGAGCAGAACCTCGAGTTGGGATGAGCACAAGGTTCCCCTGCACAGAATACAATAAATACAAAGGTCATAATGGCAGAATTCACTTGAATTCAGCAGAGAAAGCCAAGAGAGACTGTGACGAGGGCCAGGTTACCATTATCTGGAGTCCAATCCTTGTTCTTCCACGAAGTCACTGTTACTCCAGGTGGCAATGGCTCATCAATGCCTTCCCAGTAGACACCTCCATCACTGGTTTCTGCTACATTGGTAAAGATGGTGTTCTTGAATATGGTTTTGATAGCATTGGGGTTCGTTTTGACTGAGGTTCCAGGGGCGACACCAAAAAAGCCATTTTCTGGATTGATTGCCCTCAAGTTGCCTGGAAGTTAAATGACAAAATATAAGTAAATCATACTGATTTAATCTTATCCGGAGTTTTGTAGCATGTCTTACTGCACCTAAAAGCAACCTGTACTGGGCTGTAAAACATTCCAAATTTCCATACCTTGCTCATCAAATTTCATCCAGGCAATATCATCACCCACACACTCGATTTTCCACCCCGGCAGGCTTGGGTTCATCATGGCCAAGTTAGTTTTTCCGCAGGCACTAGGGAATGCTGCAGCAAAATACTTCTTTTTACCTTCTGGATTGGTAATTCCCAGGATCTATTGAAAAATTAATGCAACTGTTAAACACGGTCTTTTTTCTTGCACTTTTCATTTTGAAAGTTGTCTCCCAGCAAGTGGTAATGATAAAATATTTAATTACACAAATTTGTTCCTGTAGAAGAAGCACCACATAATATAGTTGATAAATAACTCAAGCTGGTTTTTTTTAAATCAGAGTCTTCTTGCTGTTAGAGTATCTGTAAGGAGTTCTTATACTTTTTAAAAAATGTTAGGCACATATATACCTCAAACATTTATCTTTATTTTGCTGATTAAAGATACACAGACCACAAATAGCTGTGTTTCTCTGCAGAGACAGATGAAAAACAGGCAATATTCTTTTGGCTGCCCAAGTGGAGTGAAGTGTGCACTTTGTGCATGGATACTTCTGCTCTTCTCAGAGTCCACAGATATTTTTTCTGAGATTGTTCTTTTATGGATTTGGAAATTCTTTTTTTTCTGTGGCATTTTACAGTAGTAGAATGTTTAAACGACAGCAGAAAGTAAAGGCAGGAAGGGTATATGGCAGAACTCATTTAGAAAATCTGATATTTGCAGGGTTTTGAGCACATAGACCATTTACAAAATTAAAGACAATTTTGAAAACTTGCATAAATCTTTTGCTATTAGACTTGTGGATGCCCAGTGATAATGTTTAGGTTCTGCTCAAGTACATGGTACCCAAAAGTAGCTACTGTCAGAAGTTCCAAATCTTTCTTGGTTTATATTACAGGTACTGTTTTAAAATGTCTAGTACTTGGCCTGGCATGCAGTTTTCTATTCCTCATAAGCCTGGCATGCAATAGACTCACATCCAACATTACAGGGCTATCCAGATGAGACTAATTTCACAGCGAGATGTGATGTATTTGTGTGGAGCTAATTTAGGGCTTAAGGGCTGTTCAAACATACATGATTTAGTGGCTCTTACCAGCATGTGCTCAGCGAGCCAGCCCTCCTCTTTGGCGAGTCTGCTGGCGATCCGGAGAGCAAAGCATTTCTTCCCCAGTAAGGAGTTTCCCCCGTAGCCGCTGCCAAACGAAATGATCTCCCTGCGATCCGGGAGATGAGCAATCAGCGTTAACTCCGGGTTGCAGGGCCAGTTGTTGATTAATGGTTCTGCAGAACAGAATGTTGTACTCATGAATGCAGCAATTTCCATGCCTGATCATACTGTTGTTTCATCAGCATCGGGCCTCTGACAGCAACCCGTACCAGATGCTTCAAAGGAAATCCCTGGTAACTACCATGGGTAATAATCTCCTTTCCATGAAACTCTCAGTGAGCTTTGATTCCTTTAATTGAGTTTTGAACCTAGGAATGCTGCACAAATCAGCCTGATCTTGTTTGATGGTGAGGGTCTCCCGTGTGCCGAGGACATGCAGTCAGCTCTAAAACACACCTTGGGAATTTCCAGGGCTGGCAGTTTTTCATGGCTCTTACCTTTCAGTGGTAGAGGACATCCAACTGAGTGAAGGCATTTCACGAACTCCCCATTGCCCAGGGCTTTCAAAACATCTGTTCCCATCCGTGTCATGATCCTCATGCTGGCCACCACATAGGGTGAATCTGTCAGCTCAATCCCAATCTTGGACAGAGGAGATCCAATAGGCCCCATGCTGAAGGGGATGACATACATTGTACGTCCTGGAAAATGAGGAGTAGCAAGATGTGGCAAAGAGCAAAACAAGGAACTTTTGTAATAATTTTTATTAACATGGAGGTTGTCTCTCACTCCTTTAAAAGGTGTTTGTCTTGTGAGTACTTCTGATGATGTTTCAAGGCTGTAGCTTTCTGTTTGTCTAATTGTGTAGCAAGACTTTTTATCTTAAATGCTGAAAGCAGCAGTTCAGGCAGATTGTCTAGCCAGGAGTAAAGGTGGGTGGAGGCCAAGTTCTCTGCTGGTGTAAATTGCTGAACCTGAAATTATTGCTGGGGATGGGGGGTCCCTCATTCTCATCTCACTTCCTATCTGCTGCTTAATTGCTGTGTGACTTCTTGAATAAAGTCAGCCAAATTTTCATACCTTACTTTGCCCCTCTTTAGAAGAAAAGAATACTGGAAAGAGACAGAGGACTATCCTTGCCCAGGCATTTGGGTCTATGATAAAGATGTGCATGAAACCAACAAGGTGATTATGGGGGGTATAAATCTAAATCTAAATATTCAGCTAAAATCATTCTTTAAAGATTACAGTAACTAGTAATAGTTGTAAGTGTCTCTGCAATCCTAGAAATTCAGTGTTATTCATCTTTTTCTTGCCCACCTTGCATGCAGCCTGGGAACCTGGTGTTGAAGGCTTTCTCAAAATCTTCCTCAGACATCCAGCGACCCAGCTGGCTGGTTCCAGTTTTAGGCATCGGAGTGGTATCTCTCTGTTCCTGAGTGATGATGACAGTTTTGCTCTCAATTCTTGCCACATCTCTTGGATCAGTGAGAGCCAACCAGCTGCAATTCACCAAAACCCAGAAAGTTAGGCTTTAATTGTTGATGTAACACTTTTTACCCTTCCATGGGACCAGTTTAGGACAAAAGCGTACAGTGCTTTGTAAGGCTAAACTGAAAGTAACAGAGCCAGTATATAATAGCCAATCTCAACAATCAGTCAGATGCATCCTCTGATACATATTGTTTTAAGACTTTCCGGTAGGAATAAAAATTATATGGCCTAGGAAATTCTGGTTACAGTTAATTCTCCTTTGCCTCTCATCTCAGTCTCTGTTGCTAACTTTCAGGGAAAAGTTAATCTCATTTAATTCTCATTCTCATCAGTGTGAAGTTATTTTGTATGGGGACCACAAAATGATGCCTCAGCCTCAGTGGATGCCAAGCAAAGTATTTTAAGTGTTGGTGTAAGTGCCAGTGGGATCAGAATCCTGCTTAGTGGGTTGGCGCAGTCCTTTAAGTTAGAGGCATCACAAAGGAAATACTGAGTATAAGCCTGATGATTAAAAGTGAAGGAGTTTATTAAAGGAGATTCTTTTTCCCCTCTAAAGAATATTTGCCATCTATTTACAATAGAGAGGATTGTCTTACATTTTCACCTTTGTGCATCGAAATTTTCCACGAGCATAAAAATGTTCTAGTTGGGCTGTCATAACCATCATCACTACAGCTAAGCATATAATTAACAATGAATAATTTATCTGGTGAATCTTGCCCTTTTCTCTCCCAAATAGTCTGCAAACAGATTGCCAAATTCCTGCACTTAGTTATTAAAAAGTCTTTGCAGATTTCTTCCAAGAAGATCTCTTGATCGGCATGTAATTCCTGAGTACGTACTTGTTGTTAATATTCTCCTTTCATGTTCAGTTAGTTAGGAGAAATGATGAAATATTTGAAAAAAGTATTTGCTGAATACATTAGAGTCAAAGCTCATCGGCATGATATGAATAATGCCTGTACTGAATAATATTTGAACACCCACAGACCTATTTGAATGCCGCAAAAAAGTATGTGATGAATAAACTAATTGACTAAAATAGTAGAATTCTTCAAAAGAAGATTTGCTAAATAATATTTAGCCATTGCTAATGATTAGTTACATAATTCTCATGACATTATTTCAGTTCCCTGATGTAACTAATCAATAGAGACAATGTACAGTTGATAGTCCAATTGAATAATATGCTTTATGTTAATTTTTTGGAGGAAAAAATTTACTTTTCCTGATTATTTCACCAATGTAAGCTGCAGTGCCAAAATGTTCATGGAAGGCAAATACTGAAGAGTTATAAGGAGTTTTTAAAGTAAACAGGATGGGAAATGCATTTTACAATTCCGAGATGATACTTAGTTTAGGCTGCTTACCAGTTCTCATACTTGCTCAGCTTCTTGATCATGCCTTGTTCTACCATGATGTCCAGAATTTTTTTGTTTTCTTCCTCTGAGCCATCGCAGATATGGATGTTCTCAGGCTGGCACAGCTTGGCATTAGTTTCAATGAAATCCCTTGCTTCTGGGGACAGGCTCTCCAAATCCCCCTGGACAACCTTGGGCATGACGTTCATCTCAGCTTTCAGCTGTGGGGGCATTATTGAAGCTGTAGTGGATCTTGTTGACACCTTTGAAATACTGATCACAATCTAAAATCAAATATATTGGGTTAGCACATGCTCTAACCAATGTCACAAAACCTTCATAACCAGGTTTAACACAAAGGTAGAATTCGTAATGGACTTGATTGTGCTTTAAAATCAAGGTAGGGAATCTGACTAATTGGGAATTTCAAGGTGCAAAAAATAGAGACCATTCTACTTACTGTCTATGCAGGGTGCAGTTGGATGTCAGAGAGGATTTGCTGTCCCTTTCAGTTGAGCCGTGTTGCTTGCCTTGGAGGGCTCTTGCAACCGCTGCTTTCCAAAGGCGCATCCTCCTTCCTTAAATATTATTTGTGGTAGTGTCCATCCCACTAGTTGAGGTGAGGGAGGCTTGTCCTTTACATCACCACTGGATGTGTCTTGGGACAGTGCCACTGACATTGTCATCATGCAGAGTTGTCAACAAAGCAGCCCTGACGAGGTAATCATTTAACAGACCTGATTAATGAATGCTGGAAGCGGAGGTTCTTAGCCCCTGGGTTTGCTGTTTTGAAGCAGTTACAAAATTTAGCAGTTTAACCAAACTTTGACCCAGTTGGACTTTCAAATCAAAAACGTTATAACTGCTCGGCGTGTGGGAAAGGTTGGGTACAAAGAGTTTCTGGAACCAGGAACACAAAGGTCACGCACGGAGGCAAAGTGCAGTTGGCACATTTTGCAGGCAGATGCTCACTAGTTGGCTGTGAAGTGGAGGCTCATCCAAGGAGTGTTTACTCACCTTGGCAACATTGCCTGATCCATGTATAAAGTTCAACAGTGTGCACTGACAGGCCTGAATAGCCACTACATACACAAGGCCCAGAGGTCTTGTTTTTGTCCATGAAATTCTAAAAAAAAAATCCCAATATAAATCTAAATGTTGGGTTTCCTTCAGTGTGAGAGAGGAAGTTTTTGCTTATGCCTTGCTTTAGGCTCTTGCAAACTAAACAACTATTTCCTATTGCAGTGACTGCCTCAATAATTAACCTCCTCTTTCAAATATTATGTTTTATTTTACTGGGAGTTCTGTGGGGGTGAGGTCATAAAATATTAACCCATCCTTGAATTAGTACTCGAAGAAAAGGCATAAAACTGCTCAGAAACGGGGCTGCACACTGTGTTCTGTGTGTGCAATGCACTGTATGCATGTGTACATACACAGACATGAGTCCACATCTGCATCAGTTCTGGCAGTATAGGATACCAACAGCCACTACTACTCTAATAATTCTTAGGGTTAGTGTGGCCTGAGACACTCTGAGCTCTTACCTCTCTTTCTGCCTGCCTGTCTTCAGCTTCCCCTATCCCATTTTAGACCATCGTGCCCACAAAGAAAGGCTGATCTTCCTGTCATTTTTTTTTATATTGATGGGTCTTTCACCATGAAAGCAAAATATTGTCAGCAGTGGTTCGCAGAACAGGAAATCTGGGAACCCCAGTTAGGTTTCTGGGAGTTCTTTAAAGCAACAAAACTGATGTGAGTATCCTACATACAGGGTGTTCACAATGCCACTCAGGGCTGTGAGTCAGTGAGATGTTTCCAGCAAGGCTCTCGCTGAGGTAGCCAGCAGTGACTTGCCAGCCCTGAAATGCCAGGCTGGGCTCACGACTGTAGCTCAGCCTCCTGCCCTGCAAACCTAAAATACTGCCGAGCTGAACCTCCCCCTGCAGGAACGCCCCTCCTGGAACTGCATCATCTATCTCTCTTGCAAAGCCTTTCATTATGTTTTGTAAACAAGGGAAGAAAACAGTGAGGTAAGAGGGGCTGTCCTTGATGCACTGCAAGGCCAAACATTCCAAAAGGAAAACAAAAATCCGGTGAGATAGGAGGTGCTAAAGACTCTTCCAGATATGGCTCTGCTCTAAGCAGAGGTAAAACCCAAAAAGAATTTAATAATAACAGTGCTGGTATTTGTCTTCAGAGTCCACATATGTGTTGCTGATCAGAAATATTTCAGCCAAATATTTTCCTTTTAAAACATATCGTTAAGTACTTAATTAAAAATAAAATGGGGTATAATCTTCAGTAGTACTAAGCAGAGCCCTTTTTCAGTGAAGTACACAATTACTGAGTGCTTCCTGCTGGCCAGGTAAGTCAGTGTACATAGAAATAACAACTGAGAGTAAGCCAGCGATGCTCAGTGGTCAGGAAGACAGTGGATCAGAAAATGATCATATTGCAGCACCAATAAAGTCAGAATAAAAGCTTAAATACAACAGTGCAATATAGCAGGATCAGTCCTAGTGTCTCTGGTTCTGAGAGGAGGAAAAAATCCCCAAACCCAGAGCATTAATTTCTGCCAATTAAATTACAGTCAGGCAGGTGTTGTGCAAATTTTCTCACACTGCAATCCTAACCTCCCACAATCTTGCTATACAAACTGTGGGCTTCTCTTGAGGAGACACTAAATATGCCAAATTGGTGGCACCGTGTTATGAACATATGTCCATTAAAAATCACATTAAGGATTCCAAATGTTTTTCATTTGTGATGGCAGCAGGGCTCGAGTGCAGATGTCCACTGGGAATTCTAGACACTTCAGCATCAAATTGCTTGTATTTAGGTAACACCTCCCATCAGAGGATCTCAAAGCACATCACAAACACACAGTAAGCCTCAGCCCCTATATAAAACACACACAGTATTTGGTGCAATGAAATAACTGGAGCATATGCAAATCAGGGCCAAGATTTTTTTTCAAGAGTCTTCTCATTTAGAGATTCAGCTTTTAGACAGCCAACAGAAGGCATTAAAGGTTTTAACAGGAGATAGTGAATTTTCATAACACACAGTGTCTCCCACAAAAAAACCCAAACCTAGAAGTAGCACCTCCAATGGCTCAGTTACAGTGACCTTGAGGTGTTCACCCAGTACCAGTGTGTCTGCTGCCTGGATTCAGTTTCTGGAAGATCTCACTAGTAAAAAACATGGGAGGTGGTCTGGGGCAATGTAAGGCCTTTAAAAACAATGTCTAGAATGTAAAGTTTATTTTCCATTTAAATGAGAAATCTTTTTTAGTAGTAACTGCATTATAATGCTCATCTAATAGCTGATACAATTTCTTCAGATTTAACTTTTTTTGGCACTTTTTCTCTGTGCTTCTTGACACTTGAATGTGATGCTCATCAGGTGCCTTCTTGGAAGCTGTCAAATCATTTAAATGCATGTGAATCTGACATTTCAAGATGATAGTGTTCAACAAGTGCCTTGAAAGGAGGGTTTTTAGGATGTTTGCTTTGATGGACACTATTCAGGCTGTTCAAAATAGAGGTTTTGAGCACTTAGATTTATAGACTTACTGGAAGTCAATGCAATAAATGTAAAAGTTCTTAGATGCTCAGAAAAAGCATCATTAGAAAGCTTAACTCATCACTGCAAACCACGGTGCAACAAAGCACTCTCAATGAGCTCTGAAAGTTGTTAATGGCACATAATAATACTCAGAAATTCTACTCCCCTCCCATTGCTAATTATCCTACATACTATCACCTCCAAAGAGTTTGTCACTCAGGTATTTTGTTATAAAACTGTAGCTTTTTTTTAAAGATTCTCTGAGCTGCTCTACCGAGGGCAGAGCGTTGCCTCTGGATTGTTATTTCCTGCCGTGAGCACACTGCAATTGCTGCTGGACTGGGTGCCACAGAGCCCAGATCCAAGGGCAGCCCTTGCAAGCAAACAGCTCACAGAGACCAGGGCAGGGACTGTTCTCTCAGCTTCCAGATGAAAATGTGAACGGTGCAAATTGCCTGCACTTGCAAAAGAGCCTGTGACCGAGCCAAGGGTTTATCCCAGGCCCCGCGCAGCCCTGTGTGATATTTCTGCCTCACAGCCCCTTTCCTTACAGGCAGTTCTTTGGCACTGCCCCATCTGCAGGAGGTCTGGGGGCTCTGGCCACACGTGCTGCACACTCCTCTCCTCGTGTGCTGTGTGAACCCTGAGCCTGAGCCTTGGGGGCAGGCACAACAGGTAGCAGCAAACCAGGAGCACAGCACTTTCCTTCTTACCTCCTCCTTTCCAACACCCAATGATACAGTATTTGTCTGGGGCACACTGTAAGATATAATAATGTTTGTGGCTCACTACATAAGGTGATGTAGCTTTTTTGCCTGTGTTCAAAGTTAAGTGCCTTGTTCTGATGGCAGAGGAATGGAAAACCAGAAAAGAATACCCAGATTTATCCTGATTAGACTGCTGCCTGTCCAGCATTTTCAGCTTGACCATAGTCATGCTAATATTTCTCAAACAAATGGAAGTAAATTTTGGCAGCCAGGAACATGCATTGGTGCATGTTTAAGGTCTCTGAAGAAAGTCACCAACCTTTGATGCTTAGTTTAGTATCAGCTCAAGTGCTCAATCCTGAGCTGTATTTTAGAGAAAGTCCTGGTAGTGCCACAGTACATGACAATGTTGACCTTATACCATGGGCACACTGGTTTCTTGCTTGTTATTCTTCTTTTTTGGCAGATAAAATAGTTGTTGTTGTTATTATTATTATTACTTTATTTTTAAGCTCACTTTTACAGGCTCTGAGACACTGTTATAGTCACCAGTGGAGGTGGGGTCTCTTTTCCATTTTCTCCTGTAAGAAAAAAAACTGGAGTCTTGGCTAGAGAGGTACCTTGACCCTTCCAAACATTGCCAGTAAGGAATACTGTCCTTTCTTTCATAAAACCCCTATCAGTGTGAATATGTGAGTAATGAGCTCTGTAGCCACTGGCACCTGACCAGTGGCCAGCTATGTATAATCCTGTCAGCCTGGGAGCTCTTCTCATCTACTGCAGAAGGTCTAACAGTCACACAGAGAATTTGGGCCTACCAAGACTTTGACTGACTTTACAGTAGCCGGAACATAATTATGCTTTTTGCACAGTTCCTGCAATTTTTTGGCTGGATGAACAGCAGAGCCACAGCTAGGAGAGAAAGGGACAAACCATGCTGAACACCGTGGAAAACAGTCAGCATAAGGTTTGTGTTTCCCTTCACCTGTGCAGCATCTGCTCTGCTCAGTCACACAAAGCCCAGATGGCTCCGAGGTTCAGTTTGCAAATAAAAACAGTGACCCTTGCTGGGGTGAAATCTGTTTACCACAGAGTTGTGTGTTTGCAGCTGTCAGGGGCTCCCTGCTTCCTACCTGGGGAAGGGGAAACCAACAAATCCTTGCACCCAGGTTCAAGCACCTCTTCTTCAAGAGCTTCTGTCTTCCTGTGGATAACTAGGGTTCTGCTAACTCTACCCTTACAGAGACTTCACCTCCTCAGGCCTAAGGAGCACCTTTTATAATCTAAGTTTGTTTATTTTTTTCTAAGATAAGACAACCTCTTGCTCCTTCCTCCTGTATGCTGTTCATTATTCTCTGTGATCCTTTGCTTGCTAGAAGGACTCTGTTGGCAGTTGTCATTTCAAGGCTACCCAGCTCTACCTGTGCAATGTGCTTTTTCTCCTTTCTTTAAATGCTTCCATTTTCCTTTGTTCTCTCTCAATGTTTTTGTCCCTTGTTACATGCAGATTGTCCCTCTGGTCACAGTTCTATATGTCCTTCATGAGCTGACTTCCTTAAAGAAGGATGGCTTTAACCAGTAAGCGTTGGTGCAGACTCCAAGGTTTAGGTTCTGTTTCTTCCTCTGCCATGGATTTCCTGTTTGACTTTAGACACATAACTTTACATCCCTAAGCCTTTATCATCTCTATGGAAGGGGGCTGGGAGGTGATAATGCTGATTTCTCCCTGTTCTTATGCATTCTCCTAGTTTGGTTGGTAGTTCCTGGTTAGAGGAGTTTAAAACCTAATTAGACATGATCATTATCTCTTCTTATTTTTATGTCTGTGCCACAGATAGTCCCTGCTGGGTCCTCTCTAGGTTACTGTAATATAAATAGTATGTTCTTATTTGAAATTAAAAACATATACTGTAACCTGTTTTCTCCTTTAACAGGAACACAAAAGCAGCAACTCAGGCTGAACTGTGTTTTCTGTTTCAAGTGACATTTTTCTATACCTTATTCCCCAAGAAAATATCTTTGATTAATATTTCAAGCATCATATAACACTGGAAGCCAAACAGGATAGGAAAGCTGATTGTGCAGAAATGAAAGCCAAACTACATCAAAAGGTCAGAGGGCAAATGTGCCTATGTCAAGACCTACATACCTTTTGGTTCTTGAACCTGGCAGCTGGAGGAAAATCAACATTGCAAAAAAACTAATAATCCCTGCATCAGAGCCTGTGTTTACTGGAAAACTCTTATGTAAGTGTTAACAGGTCAGGTGCATTCCTACACACTGTACACTTATGCACAGTGTATTCCTGTTCTAATAGGAATAAGGCAACACTGGTGGACAATGTGATTTTTTTCGAAAGCACTTTTACTTGGTCACTGTAAATGGGTCCTATGAGACAAGTGCCACAATTATGAGTATTGCTACAAACAACATTCAGCAAAGAAATCAAGGGTTCAGCTGGACCCTGGAGATCACACTTTTTTCTTATGCTTTTAAGAAGACAGAATTCTGACTGCTGTACGTGTGTCTGTTGACTGACCAGCTGTAACTGTCTCCAAATTTACTGACTCAGAATGATACATAAGCATATGAGTACTGTTTATGTAAAGGGCAGCTTCTTATACATAAGCTTAAACTAGTATGTACAAATTAATAGCAACCAACTTGCATTTTTCAAATAAAATTTTAAAAAACACCCACTTGTTAACCTTGTAGAGTTCAGGTATTTGCTCTGAAACGGCACTAAGGCCTTGATATTTTGGGTGAAGCACGAATGGGCTCTGACGAGGAGATCTTAAACAAAAGAAGGCTATGAATGACAGATCAAGAGACTTTGTTTGTAGAGGCAGCTCTGAACAGAACAATAACCATGATTCACAAAACTGTCACTTAGCTATTCTTGTTTGCTTTCTAGGCACTGCCTCATCCTGCTGTTTAAAAAGACTGCAAGGACTATAAGGATGACCTGGTTTCTTACTACAGGAAAATATGTAAAACCTGCTATACCATGTTTCTGTTACCAGTTCCTGATGGAGAAGCATGGGGTCTTTAAGTGATGATTTGACATTATAGCAGTGCAGAAGACTAAGATTTAAGGTATCTCCGCTGATAAATATCAAGGACTAAACCACCCCCTGTTCAGTGAAGTGAGACTAATATACATGTCTTTAAATATGCCCTTACATTTTCTTGATTTCTTCAGATTTTCCAGTTAAGAATCTTGATTTGGACTCCTTGAAAGTTCAGCACCCAAGACAATTTGTTATCTGAGCTGGGAAAAAAGTGCATGGGAACCCACTGTTCTTCTGAACCCACTAACTGCCTCCTTACTGCTGATTCTGCAAGGTTTAATGTCTACTTGCTGCATTTCCACGTGGAAGCAGAATTTGAACTCCTTTGGGTTGTACATCTTACTCATAGATTCATTAGGGCAATGATTCAAGAGTCCCATTCTCCATGATCCAATTAACTTCCAATGTTTGGTGTCTGTTCAGCTGTGCACAAAGAGCTGTTCTCTGAACTGTTTTTCTGATTAAAGATTAACAATGCGATAGAAGAAGGAAACATGGGCATCCTTGGAGTTTGTTTCTTACATCAGCTGGGTTAAACCTTTACTATCGTTTCTCACTGTGTATTTTCTCTTTGTGTTTGGCAATCAAATTCTGCACAGCTCTAGCACGTTTCCCCCAGTTTAGTCAAAACAAGAGGGAAACTTTCTGCCTTTTTAAGCTTTTGACTCTTCGACCCTTGCACAAACAGCAACAGAAAACTTTAATAACTGACTAAGAGGAGTTGTCTTTAAAACTTTCTTTGCTATCTCTTAGATTAAAGAGTATTCTGTAAAAACAGTGGAAATCACTGAGGTGTATTAAACTGTATAACCACACTAATTTCTTTTGAAATGGAAGAAGTAATGTCCTTCCCAATAAACATCCTTCTTCCAAACAGACCCAGGCACGCAGCTCTGCTGTTTGCCACAAGCAGCAAACGGTGCATTACTGGATGGCATGATTGTTTCTAAATATATCATAATGTTAGATGAAACAGTTAATAGACAAATTACAATTATGGTTAATAATTTTTAGACCACTTCCCTGGCTTGTGTCTGAACAATCAATCATCCTTGGTACTTTCAGCTCCAGTAAGCTTATGTTAAATACTTCCCCTTTTATATATCCCACATCTGTACACTATTTTGTCTTGGTTTTTTTTGTCATGCTATATAATTATAATAATTTACAGTCTGGAGCAGGATTTTAAGCACACAGACAACACTTGAAAGTATTAAGTCTTTTAACTTAACAGAAGTTGGTTTGGTTCTGCTACAAGAATCACTGCTGTTTAAAGAGATGATTTGTCTTTCTCAAAGTCAAGGTGAGCATTGGAGGGAGAGCAAAGCCCAGCCTTTCCCATGCCTTGGGCACAGCCCATATTTAGCTGATTGTTCATGAACTGTCCCAGCACTGTGCCCCAGAAAGCTCTGTGCCCTCCTCACCCTCCTCTTTGCACTAAGTGGTAATTTATAGCCTAGACACCAGCCAATCAATACCCTCCACAGATTTCCATCTGTCTTTGCTTTGCTATGCTCCCATCTTCCCTTTGCTTTGGGCAATAAGGAAACCAGTAGACTGCATGTTCTGATGTTCCTCGATCCGAGGTCTGAGTAACTTTTATAGGATTGTAGAGATGGGGAGCAGAGAATTGTGTTTTTTGGGGCAAACAAGAAATCCAAGTCAGATCTGAATCCTAAATGATGTCTTCTAGAATAAGCTGTAGCTCCCATCTCAGAATCAGAGGTATGGGAGGCAAAACAAAAAACAATCAAATAAACAAACAGAACAAAACAAAAAAAAAAAAAGGGAAAAAAATCTAAAATATTTTAATACTATCCTTCTTTTCAAGTGATCAGACTGTATATTTTCTCCTGAGAATCTTCCAGGCCAGCACTGAAGCACTGAGTTAATTCTGAATCTGCAACTTTCAGTTGCTTAGAATAGCATCTTTCTTTTTTTAATCTCACTCATTAGTTGAAATGCTGTGTTGTTTTTTTTTTTAATTAGGATATTTGGTGGTCTCTGAAGAAATGCTTCATCTCTGTGAAAGTGGGACACTGAAGGCACAATTGACAACAGCACCAAAAAATATTTCAACCATTTCGTCACTACAGCTTCAAGAACTGAACAGTGTTTAAAGGAGCCAGATGAATTAGAAGACGATAAAAGTAAACTCGCTTTCCCTGAAACAGGTGATGGTGTGAAAGAGGTTATCTCCTGCTGTCATTATGAAGAGGGGCAATATCTCACTGCAAAACAGGTGATGAAGGTAGCGATTGTCCCTGGTGCAAGAGCAAAGCAAAGGCGTGTGTGTTTGCAGAGCGGTGTTAAGGCACAGACACCACTCTGACAGGTGCGGTGCGAACGCGACACAGACTTGGAAACAAAAGTGAGACATTGGAGGGAAGTGAAAATGGAAAACTTTCCAGATGCCAGGTGGAAAATGATATTAAAGCTGTCAAAATAAGTCACAACAAAGACTGGGTTTTCTCATAGACTAACAGGAGTCATGTTCTGCAGAAGAATGGAGTTCTCAACCACAAGACAGAGTATCACAAATGAAACAATTACGAGCATTGGAGGTTAAACTGAGGCCTATTTGTTTCAGGGTTTTTTTTTGCTTTCGTCTCCCTCTTTTTTTTCCTTTTTATTTTTTTCCTTTTCTCTTCCAAAGGCACTATGGCAGTTTTGATTTACTCTGCATTTTGTGGACAGGTCAAGAATGTGTAAATAAATCACACCGTCATTTCTTATCGTAGTTATCTATTCTGGGCCTAATTCCAAACCCAGTTAAATTGATGGCAATCCTTCCATTGGCATCAGAGCACTGTAATTTAGAACCTGTGATAGAGGTGCAAAGCATCATGGTAGAGGCTTGTTAAACAGCCTCTGCAGTCATCCAAAGTGATTTTCTAAAATACAGTAAGGAAAAGGAACTTAGAACTACCTTCAAGGTCAAATATGCTTTATGTACATGCTAATGGAGCATTTAAAAAAGCTCCACCTAACAAGCATTAAATGTCCTAAATATTATAAAAGGGGTTATTCAGATTTAAGACTGACAATCTGAACAGATAACCCAGTATTTTACTCTTTTCAAAAATCAGCCGCACTGTTTATACTTGTGTAGAAAACCACAGACCAGAACAAAGTTCACTGTGTTTCCTTAGTGCAGTCAAGGGTAGAATTTACTCTGCTGATTGAGGATTTCAGTTGTCCATGTATTCATTTTCATGCACTGGTAGATTCTTATCAGCAATTTATCTGCAATTTTGTGGCCGAATTTTGTTCCTTTATGCAACATTAGCACAAGAAAATGTGCCTACATTAAATTCCTTGTATTCCTTATAAACTACTCCTAACAAACAATAATTCATACTGAATGTTTACCCCCCAAAGTATAATTATGACTTTAAAAATAAAATGGCTCTCCGTTCTTTTCATGATAGATTTTTCAGGCAGACTGTTGATGTGTTAGAAAGAACCAGACTCCCAGAGGAGTGGGTAGAAGCTTGATTGCAGCTAGAGATAGACAATGCAGCAGCAGTGGTAACTGGAGACTGTACACACAACAGGCCATAATGGCCATTATGGAGCTGTTAACCTCTAGTGTGTCAAAACCTAATCAGAAACTGGTTGAATTTGCAGCTTGCTGATCCAAGTGATTCCTTTAAATTCAACAAAAAAAAAAAAATGAACTGAAGGGCTATTCTGTGTTTGAGTTATAAACCCTTTAAAATATCAGTTAATAATGGAAATAATGACAGACCTCTAGTGTAGCTGCACGGATGGTGCTGGTATTAATAATGCAGAAGTGCAAGGCAGGACAGCTCTTGGAAGCTGATGACTGTTGAAGTGCAGAAAACCTCATTAAAATGACCTAAAGAGGAGTGTATTATTATAATAACTTTTTTCCTACAGTACCCTTCAACTATAATAATTGCACAATATATGTAGCAACTTGAAAAGATTCAGAAATGTGTAAGAAGTAAAGTCTCTGGCCACAGTTACTGGCAGCATAATTATAAGAATATATTATTTACTCTGCATCGTGTTCTTTAGTTTTGAGAGCCCAGAGATTCGTGGATGATGAATAATGTGGTGTCTAACTAAAATATCAGCCCTACATTGCTGGAACACATATTCAACCTCAAATAATTGCTTTGGAATTTTGTTGATTTCAAGTAGCAGAATAGTTATGACTAACTTGCTGATGTTAAATGTAAAAAATTTGATATTATTTTTGCATTTAAGATTCTGCAGTGGATAGGAGTAGTTGTTGTCAAGGATATTTATGGGATTTTCAGTTGCTCTCTCTGAGGATAAGGTCCAATGATCTAAAATCATGCTTTTTCAAGATGTGAAGAGTTTAATTTTTCATTCTTACAACTAATTACAGTGGACCCACTAATGTACTTTTCACAGCTACATCCTTTGCAGGAATCAGACTCACCGGCTTCTCCAATGGTGCTATATAGCCCTGCTATCCCAGGTACCTACCACACAGAAATAGGAATAATAACTCTGAAAAATTCCATGGAAAAGGGAATGTGTGGTTCCTAGGTACCCAGTGGTGTTAACTGTGCTCAGAAACACAAAATATAATGGCTTTGGGCATGACCCCACCTCATCTGAGGGTACAGCTTGAAAGGCCAGTGGGGTGTGCTCCTTCTGTGCTATGGATATTTCACAAATGCCAGTTTTACTGTGTTACTTCCACAGGCAAGAAATGCCATCAGTGGGTTTGGGGCTTTGACTAGTGTTCAGTAATTCAGTTTAACAGGATCTGGACCACACTGGGCTGCAGTCCCTTTGTAATGTACTACAATGCGTGTACCTGCAACACACTGAGCTAATATTTAGAGGTAAAGTTCCAAATCTGTCCTTCGCACTGTAATAAGAGTATTCATAGTAAGTGGGTCTCATAAAACACTTGATGGTTGGAAATCACTAGTCTAGAAGGGTACGCAAGATTCAACGTTAAGTCTCTCAAACCGCCCAAGTTTACCTCAAAGACATTTTTACAACGCCTTTGGAGAACTCTTTTGAACTTGCTCTCATTGAATACCCAATCCTGGCCTAAAGTACAGTGTAATGATGCTTATATGTCGCTCCACTGGCTCTGCAAGCCCACTTGAGCCAGTTTTGTACAACACTTCAGCTCCTGGGTGGGAGCCGCCGCCGCAGCAGCGTCAGGCAGCCCTTCAGCACCACTCAGCTCCACGGCACCCGGCTGAAGGGTTTCCGTCAGGGAAACATGGGAAGTACTCCAGAGATTTTGCAAGTGGGGAAACCAGCTGAGCTCAGCCCCGTGGTCTCCAGCCAAGTGGGAGCAGGAGGTTAAGGGCCTGCAATTAAGACGGAGAGATCTTCATTTAGAGCCCGAGGGTGGCAAAATGGCAGCTGCTCCTACAGGCCCTGCTGTGCTCTCACTGTGAGGGGACGGGCTCTTGGCTGAGCACTGGGCACCCCATGCACAGACGGGCAAAGCTCTGCTGGTCCACCCACTTCAGGGCTTTGTGTCTCCTGAAGAATTAGAGGTGAGAACCAGCTGTCTCACACGGGAGCAGCTGCCCACAGGTGAAGCTTCCCCC
>NW_021939960.1:3974931-4056686 GCF_001715985.3 Manacus vitellinus | reverse complement strand
GTGGTTTGCCCTCGTGTTTAACGTTGCCTTTCGAACAGGTTCGCTCAGCACCGTGCGAGGCCTTAGGGCTGCGGGGAAACCACGGACGGCAGCACAGAAGAGCGTGGTGGGGCCGGGCAAAGCCGAGCGAAGGAGCGCAGCGGTGGCAGTGACAGTGACCCGAGTGCGGGCGGGGGCTCCTGTCCCCCAGAGCGGTGCCTGTCTCCTCAGGAGGGTGAAAAACACGGGCCCTGCTCACAGAGTGTGAGGGCAGAGGAGGAGGAGGAGGAGGGAGCCCGGCAGGCCCCTGCCCATGGCAGCGCTGGCCGGGGCAGTGGTGCTGCCGGGGCAGGGGCAGGGACAGGCCGTGGTGCACAGCGTGTCCCAGGGCATGGCTCTCACCCTGCGGGAAGGGATCTGCGTGTTCTATGACCTAGAGCTGGCACAGATTCATGTTCTGCAAGAGGAAGGGCAAGAAAAGAGTTCAGAAAGCAAGGCAACTGAGAAACCACTAGACACGCTCCGGATGGAGGTACAAGTGAAGATATGTTACCTGTTAGCTCCTACTGTCACACCGATCCGGTTCTAAGTATCCAGTCCTTTGTGCAGCTTTTTATAATCTCATCCCATTTTTTAAAAGACAAGCTAAACCTTTAGACTAGATAACTAACTTGTTGAAATTCAGACAAGTTTTTAATTCAGTGCACCAGTTTGGTACTATTTGGTTTGACAGCCTCGATCTCTTAAGTACCATTACACAGTTTCCCTTCTCTATAATTCAGTTAGTTCAATACTGCAGTGTCGTTAAAGCTGGGTGTGTAATATGGTTTCATTTGAAATTAATTTTATTAAAAGGACATGCAAACACTGCTATTTATTCTGTTCCAACTGTTGGTTTTATAATAAAATATTATTTTTATTCTTTTAAAATTCATGCAGCTCTAGATAAGTTCTGAGGTAGGTCATATTTAATTTAGCTAATGCAAGACATACCACAACCCTGTAATTGCTTTATGACAAAGAAAGCATTACAATTAGGCTGCAGAAGTCCTATATTTGATAAAAAACTGAGAGCATACTTCTTGTTTTCTTTTAAAAGGTAAAGGTACTAAAGTGAAATTTAAAATCTTTTTGAAAAATTAAGATACAGGGGGTTGTGTTCTCAGTAGTGTAATCTTTACATGACACTCTGAAATTTTACATAAAATTTTGAAGAGGTAGGGCTCAATTTTAGTAACTTTTCACTTCCCAGTTAAGCTTTTGTATGCTAAATGCAAATTTTTTGTTGCAGTTTTGTCCATCACATTTAAGCCTGAAAATCAAGATGAATTAGTAGCTTGTCTTTTGTTGACTGCTCAGTTGATTTGCCACTAGTGACTGCCGTTGATTGAGAAAGTTGTAAAACATTTTCTTTTTTAAACTAGATTGACAGAGATAATGATGCCATTGCGTTTGAAAATAACATCCAGCAGCTGAGCCCATCTGAAGAGGGGGAAGGAAAGAAACTTTTTTCCACAGTTGGGGAAAAAAAGAGCCAAAGCTGCAAAGCCAGTGAAAATTTGTCAGAGTTGTGTAATGAAAGTAAAGAGCAGGAATATGCAACTGCATCAGAACAAACAGTTGTAAAAAATTCCAAGAATCTAAAATTTCAGGCTTGTGCACCACGTCAGAAAAAAGGTAAAACGTTAACAGTGTTTGTAGTTCATTTTTAGATAATGTATGTTGGGTGAGATTTTGAAGTGAGGCTGAAATTTTATATTAAATACAGTGGTAATTGTTGAGTTTAGGTTAGGTTAAGTCTTAACATTCTGTGGAAGTTTGGAAGAAGAAAAAAAACCTTTCAGCCTTAAGCGTTAGAAGATCTTGTTCAGGCTGATGTCAGGAGAGACATTTTGGATGGCATTTAGAAATTAATGGTCTTTTGAACAGTATGTGGTATGTGAAACCTCCAGGGAGATTTCAAAGTTAATATTGTATAAATGCCTTTGAATAAACCTAGTAATTTATTTAGTCTCTTAATTCATTCATTCAGCTTGAAAATGGGCTTTTTTTGAGGGTTTATGGATGAGCTTAGAATTGTTCCACGTTGCTGGCAGAGGGTGGTCGGCAAGTATCAAACAATACCTGTCAGCAAAGCCTTTCCCAGAACCTAAATAAAAGTGACAGAAAATGGCTGATTTAAAGTTTTAGAAATGTGAAAGTACGTTGCAGAAGTTAAGGACTGACTTGGAAGGGAAAAGATAAGCATCTGTTTCCCTAGAAACTGTGTGTGTGTGCTGGAAAAGTTGGATGACATCAGTGATGTTGAGTCTGTAAACGTGTGTGTTGTAGCATCTGGATGCTAAGGTATCTTGGCTGAGGTTGTTTATGGAACTTGTACAAATTGTTAATGTCCCATGTTTTAGTTACAGCCCTTATAGGAAGCACATTTGAGCAGCTTTAACAAAGCTAACAATGTTCTTTTGTGTGGGCATGAATCCACAATGAATAAATGACAATAAAGTGGTTTTGTTTGCTGTTACTGAAGTGTCATCTGCACATCTCTGTGTGGTATAAAGCATTGTATAAAATGCATTTTGGTCTCAGCATGAAAAACATTACAGAGAGTGCACTTGGGAGCTGAGACAACTGTTCTGGAAAGACTCCTCAAATATGACGTATTTGCCATTTCACAGTTTCAAATCTTCTTCATAACTGAAAGTGTTGTGCATTTAATCTTGTTACTCTCAAAAGAAATTAATTTCTGTTGTGCCATGAACTTTATTCTATGACTTCTTCAAGCAATTGATTCTTTTTTTTTTTTCCTCAAATTCAACTAGTAATTCTAAAGAGGCTTTTACATCATGATTTTTTTATATACACTTTACAGATTCAGGACTACCAGAAAGCTGAGAATAGCTTAAGCTGCCATTTCCAAATCTTTGAATAAGCTTCCTTAGTACTAATTACACAGTTGTCCTCAAGAAGTGTGTTGCACAGGTTGTAAGTGCCTTGATGAACCATGTCTTAATGATGATATTGAGAGAAGAAGTCTCATCCTGTCTTGGAGGTGAGAGCTAGGTTAGGAGTTAGGTTTCCTGAGATTAGATTCTAAACTGTATCACTAACATATAGCACTATTTTTGGGGCAAATCACTCAAGTCTTAACAAAGTCCTTTGATGTAGAAGTATGAAGTATTTTTACCTAAAGTAGAGGGACTCTGTTGAAATTGGTATTTTTTTGAAAATGTAAAGTCATTATTTTGTGGCTTGTACAGTCTAAATATGTCTTTGTTCCAACAGGAGAAAAAGAAGGTTTCAGCTGTTGTTTCTGTTCCTTCACCTCAGCCAGATTGTCAAATCTGAAGCGTCACTTGAAAACCCATTCTGATGAGAAACGTTACTTGTGTCACCTCTGCCCAAAGGCTTTTCGTACAGCAACTCTCCTGCACAACCATGTGAACACACATACAGGTGTCTAATGCTTGAAAATACTTCCTTTTACACACTATCTGCAAAACTGAATTAACAGGCAAATGACTTTGCCTTAGAACTGTGATCATTTTGTACTTGAAAGTTTCTCTGATTTTGTTTGGTGTTCCATGCTGAAAAGACATTGTCTGTTGTTAGTAACTCTCTGTGTACGTGTTTGTTTATTTTATTAAATACCATTCTAAACATTTTTGGTAAGTGAGTATGACTTCAGTTGTGCCTGATTCCCATATGCATAGTAGAATGTTCTGTGATGTTTTCGTTTTGCTGTATAAACATATGAAGCAAAGTGATAAATTGTGTTTATTATAAACTTATATTGTACATATATATTGAAGAAATTCTTTACTATGAGAAGGGTGAGACACTGGAGCACGTTGTTCAGAGAACCTGTGGATGTCCCATCCCTGGCAATGTTCAGAGTCAGGTTAGGTGGGGCATTGGGCAACCTGATCTAGTGGAGGGGATTTGGTACAAGATGGTCTTTAAGGTCCCTTCCATCCCAAACCATTCTATGATTTATTGTGTATAAAAAATCAGAAGATCAGGAAAGGTTCTATTAAAATATTGTGAATATTGGTGTTAAATAAAATTCTAATGGTGTGTTCTTGCAGGGACCAAACCCTATAAGTGCAGTGACTGTGATACAGCATTTGTGACCAGGGGTGAGCTTTCACGACACAGGCGGTACAAACACACCTTAGAGAAACCTTTCAAGTGCACGATATGTGAATACTCCAGTGTAGAAGTAAGTACAATCATTTAGCTTTTTAAAACTAGTTTGAGGACATTTTTATTATGCTGAAACTGCTGCCAGACAATGTGTTTGTGTGAATTTGATCCTCTTCCTTTACACTTCATGGGGGGCAGTACTAGCTGATGTCTAAAATAAAGGTCATATGTTGTGTTTATATACTTGATGATGTTTGGTTTTCTTTTCAGAACTGAAATTTTCTTAATCAAGAAATAAAAAACGAAGAGTCTGCTTAAGGGTTCACTTGTTAAAAACAGGCTTTCAGAAATGCACCTGTGATTGAATCACAGTCACCTCTGATTGAATCACTGTCACAGTTTAGTGGATATTCACTGTCTGAATTTTTTATGTGCTCTGTCCAGATCTGAAGGCGTAAGCAAGCCTTAACTTTATTCCATGCACCTTACCTTATTAAACAGATTTTGGATTGCTTGCATCTTTAAAAACCCTGACAGTTTATTTTAAATTATTCTATTCTTTCTCTTGTTTCAATAAGGAACTATTCAGCACTCATTGCTCTTCCAGAACTCTCATTCCTGTGAGCTTTACCTGAATGAGGAAAGCAGAAGGAGCTCTGTAGTACTGCCATGCAAATTGTTTGATTTTTGTATAGCAAAGGTTGGCAGTCACGTTTAATTTTATTTGAATAGTGTTGTAGATTTGAATGGATCTGTCAGTGAATTCCTTAAATATGTTTATAAATGGAGGAATTGAACATTTGGTAACTCCCATTTGCATACCTACAATATTTATGTAGAACAGATCAGAGCAGTAGAACAAAGTAGAATGAAATAAACTTTGCAGCATTGGGACTTGAAGGTGAATAGACTTTGAAAATACTCAGGAAAATAAATGAAAGACCAAACTCATTAACCAAAGAATTTTATGTTTGGTACATCCAAGTAGTGTGAGAGTAGTAGGTATCCTCTTTATAAAATGCTAGCTTTTATGTTCTTACTATAAAATTTCTTCTAATGTGGACACTAAACATGGAAATAAGACCATCTGGGAAAGAGTAAAGTGTTGCCCAAAACCACAGCAGGCTGATTGTGCAGGAAAAATGGGGAGGGGAGGAATATGGATGTGAGAGTGCTGATTTTGGGATTAATGCAATATTTTAAATTGCAATGGGTGTATTATGTAAAATTTCTTATATTTTACTTGATTATGTCTCTAATGTAGGTGTTGCTTTAGCAAATCTCTGATTTTTATGTTAGGCCAGCAAAATGAGACGACACATTCGTTCCCACACAGGAGAGCGTCCCTATCCCTGTGACCTCTGCAGTTATGCCAGCAAAGATGCCTATAAACTGAAAAGGCACATGTTGACTCATACAGGTAGGACTCTGCAATGATCAAGTCTGTGGTCTTAGGCCCTTAGTATTCATAGGGTTAGAATGATATAATTTCAGACTCTAAATTAGTCCTTTTTTCATTTGTGATTTTGAGTAAAAACGTGTGAAAAACATGTTCTCTTTAAATGTTCTGGATTTGGCTATTGGAGATCTAGCTATTAGTTAGTCTTGCTGCTCTTCCTGAACTTCTTTTATATTAGGAAAATATTTCCTTTATGTGCTGTTGTTTTCTGTGGATCAAGTTGTCACTTTTATTTCTCGATTATATGATTTTATATGGAGTGTGTCTGATGGGAGATTTTTAAATGTCTGTTCAAAACATGGACATTTCTGTGGCCCCAGACTGGTCAAAAGGATTAAATTGCTTAAACATTGAAAGCAGTGTGTTCCAGTCACAGCTCTGTAATGTGCAAGTCTTCTGAGAAGGCAGTTGGTACCTATCCTGTATTTCAGGGTTTAACTTAGCTCAGTTATGATATATAATGTGTGTTATAATTGATGCTTTAGTTTGTTTCAGAGTGTGACAGTGTGGTTTGAATCAAATCTTCCAAATATCCCCACTTATCCCTCATTGAGACAATTTTGACTTGTAGATTCTGGAAGCCCAAATTTTGTGTTGTAATCAGTTATCCAAACTTATGGAAAGTTATTTAGCCATTTGTGCATTGTCAACTAATAGTAACTTTTGGTCGGTGTGGAGACTGTTGCTGTTAGAACATGTTGAGGTCTGTGGGAATTTGCACTTGTATCAAATGACTAGGCCTTCTAAGCACATGTTATTTTAATATCTTTTTAATAGGGGAAAAACGCTATGAATGCTGTGTTTGCCGGGCCAGATTCACTCAGAGCGGTACCATGAAAATCCACATGTTACAGAAGCACGGAGAAAACGTCCCAAAACACCAGTGTCCACATTGCAGTACCCTCATTTCCCGAAAAAGTGATTTGGGTGAGTTCGAAGGAAAAAACTGAAAATGAAACGTAGAGATAAGTAAAGGTAAAATTTCACCAAATATGTTATATTTGACTTCATACGGTCACAAAATGTTTCTGTGGAAAATGCATTTATGTTTTACAGGTAAGTTCCTCCTGCAAGGAGATGTGGTGACATCTTGTGGTTGATGTTTTAATTTGTTTAAAATGTAAAGTAGCAAAGATTTAGCTTTTTCTTTAGCTCAATACCTGTGCCACTGTGACCTTCTGTATTTCAGTAAGAAATGTTTGAGGCAATAGAGCTGACCAGTAACTATATAAAATTTTAAGTTTCCAGAAATATATGAAAAAGCTATATTAAAGAAATACTTAAACATACAAAATGCCTTTAGAATCTATTTATGTTTTCAAATAAAGATCCAACTGAAATATGGTAAGTATTTGAAGGTAGAAGTGGAATTATTATTTACATACATACCATTTCTTCATGTATTTTTGCAGTGTTCACTTTTATATTGTAAATACTACTTTGGGTAACATTTTTCAGTGAATTGTTGCGTACAGACTAATGCAGGGGGTTACTGGAATTTTTGAAAGTGGTTTGTTAAGCAATTTTCATTGAAATCAACAGGATTGATTTCTATGGAAAGTTACACCACCTTGCTGCAACTTTAGTTGTCTTAAACTGATTTGGCTATTTTACGTGTCCTGGAGAGAGCACTGAAGGTTCTTTTGTGTTTGCATTACTCAGGGATGTAAACAGTCCTTCTTTTAGTCAAAATTGTGTTAAAATGAATTGTTTTGGATAACTGTTCAGGTGTCCACTTGCGAAATCTTCACTCCTACATGGAGGAGGCCATTAAGTGCAGCGCCTGCGAGGCGGTTTTTCACGAACGCTACGCTTTCCTTCAGCACAAGAAGACTCACAGAGGAGGAAAAGGATTCAAATGTGCTCAGTGCAGCTACACGTGTAATCAGGTATTTAAATTCCCTGAGAAAATACTGCTTCACTCAGTTGGTGGTTTGGCAAGGTGTGGTTGGCTTTGGGGTTATATTTACCTGAAGAGGATAAAAGCTTTTGTGCCTGCGGTCTGACTGAAATAGTGTAGTTATATTTTTATTTCCAGGATAAATTGTTCACAAATAAACAGTGAAAATGAAATCTTTTTATCAAGAAAAGTAGTCTTGATAAATCTTTTGTACATGAACTGCTTAGAAGTATCAAGTAAGAGCAATCACTTTCCGTGATGTCCTGATAAGAACAAAACACAGTATTTGAGCCTGAAATGTGATTTTCAGCAGTGACACAGAATGAATTCAGTCTGAACTGAAAGTTGTATTTTAAAGAGTACATTTAGGATATTTAGGAGAGCTTTGGCCTTGATATGGTGGAATGTATCATTACTCTGGTCTGGTTATTTTCTCAGCAATCCTTAATAAAGTTAGGAGGAAAACCTCTGACCTTCTCCACGGGGGAGCAGTATCCCAGTGTGTTCTTCAGCATCTGCTCACAGTGGAGGATAAATAAGGAGTCTGTGCAACACCCTAACACTTTTCTGGTGCCTGTGAGAGTTGTTTGTACATGTGTCACAGAGCTGGGTAGTAATGTTACAGATATTTTTGTGCTGAATTGCACATAAACAAACCCATACTGGTGAGAAGCCCTTCACTTGCTCGTGCTGCAGCACAAGCTGTTGATGGAAGCAGCTCCTCACTCTTCCCTTTCGGAAGCACCAGGACTGTAGTGTTAAGCCCACAGTTTATGAATGCCCTAAATGTGGTAAGGGCAAAGATAGATAAGGGCAGGGTAAGATACTTCCTTTAAGGGATCTCAGTGGAGTTAGCTTTAGAAAGTATTGCAGATTGTATTGGCACAAGGGACTATTTAAAAGAGCATGTAGTGACAGGACAAGGGGGAATGGCCTTAAACTGACAGTAGGTTTAGATTGGAAATTAGAAAATAAAATCTACTGTGAGGGTGGGGAGGCCCTGGCACAGGTTGCCCAGAGAAGCTGTGGCTGCCTCATCCCTGGAAGTGTCCAAGGCCAGGTTGGACAGGGCTTGGAGCAACCTGGGCTAGTGGAAGGTGTCCCTGCCCACTTCAAAACCATATGCAATGAGAACATATTTCTCATTTTGAGTTAACTGTGCACACTTTAAAGTAAGTGTAACCTTTTTTCACATACAGATTTTATATGTAAAACTTTATTGCTTATCCAGGAACCAGAAAATGATAAATTTTATTTTATACCCACCTAATGGCAACATTCCTTTAAAGTAGAATTTTAATACATATTCTGGAAAATCTTCAGGAGTTTTATAAATGTTGTTAACTAAGTCAGTCTTCCACTTAGCATTCCAAAATTTCTCTGTCAGAGCCATATTTGTTTTGTGTGTGTTAAGTTGCTTACATAGATTAATATCTGATTCATATATTTATTCTTCATTATGCTGACAGAAAAATATGCGTAAGCATGCTGAAAATTGTGGACTGGGGAGGACAGAAACTGCTGCACCCAGAAAAAGAAGCAAGGAGAAAAATAAAATCCAGGAGAACCCCAAGCGTGTTAAGTCAGAAGGTAATCAGCAAGTAAGTTAGAATTTAATCATGTAAATTAGATTCAAGACTAAAAGGTTAAGGCAGTGAGTCTTCCCTGCTGTTTAATTACTGTTTCATAGTGAAGCTAACAGTGGAAAAATACTTCAAAAAAGGGTTTTTTGTGTGTCAGAAATTCTTGTCATCTGTATTGGGTCATTGCTCAGGTGCCCATTCTGGGCTGTTCCCCTGCTCCAAACGAGTTCCTAAACTCCCTGCTTAGCAGTGCTTACATAAATGGTTTTCTTTTCCCTTTTGCAATTTCCCTTTGCCTTTATAAAGGAGAATGAGACCCATCCTTGAGCTGAGGCCTAGTGAGATTTCTTGAGAGCTCATGATTTATAAGACATTGCTTTAATACAGACCGGATTAAAAACTTTTCGCTTTCAGGGCTCAGACTGCCTGTTAACCACAAAAGGTCTAGTACATCTTAATAAAGAAATTGTTCACCACCTTTTTGTCATACTTGGACCAGGTAGTGATCAAATAATAATAAAATGTTACTGATTTAAATGGCCTCTCACACTGCAAAGATGAGCAGGCCCATTTATGAAGCTCTTGGTCCAGCACATCTGTAGACTCAGAAGATCACCCATAATTACTCAGTGCTGCTCTTTGTGGGTAGCTCTGGAGCACTGAGTGTTTATTCTGTCACTTCAGTCTCTGCACTGTTGCAGGGTGAGAGCTGGCTGTGCGTTTCCAAGGTCACCTACAGGGCCACCATGGCCAAAAAGTAGCTTTGCCTGAGCAGAATATCCCATCGTTTGCCCCTGTGCTTCCCAGATGGTGTTTGAAAGCCATAATAGTCTCCTTGATAGGATTCCTCAGGTGATTTTTATGGAGTAATAGATAAGAATGCAGATACATCTTTGGCCTAGGTGTCCCAAAACCTTACCTTTTGATGTATCAGGTTGTATCTGCACTGATTCATGGCCAGTGACACGGAGAGAAAATCTGACATAGTGTGAGAAGAAGAGATGTTGGAGCTTTTCTGAATCTAATGAATATATATCAGCAGCTGAGTTTACATTAGCATTGACACTTCTGTTTTCACTGGTGAGGCTGTAATGGTATGGTTAGAGAGAAGTGTTACAGCTGCAGTGTTTATGTTTTTGCAGTAATTAGATTTTGCTGTTATTAATGTTTTCCTACATGGAAACAGCTTCTTTTTGATATCTTGCAAATATCTTCATCTGAAAGCTTGATTTTTCTAGAGCTATGATAATGTATTTTTAGATGTTTTTCATGCAAATACTCAGTTCATAAATTGACTCACACAAATATTAGAAATTTCTGTGCTGTTTCAGAAGGTTTTTCCCCAAAGTTGATGTTTGCAAGTTTTTATATATCAGTGTCCACTTCCTGCACAACTTGAAGGGGCCTGTGGGATCCTATATGTGGCTTTACAAAAGACAACTTGTGAGACTGGTGTTGTCAATGATTTGCTTTTGCTAATAAAAAAGAAAAAGGATGCATATGATAATTAAATTTCCAGTTAAATAATGCTTAGTTTTCCTCTGATGAGAATACCATACTCAGTAATGTGGCTTGTAATGTAATATTTGACCTAAGATAGATTCATTCCCCAAATAAAGTGTAAAAGATGTTGGTACATATTGGCAGTGTTTTCTCCACTAAATTAAACTGCATATTTGTTAAATTTATTGAAAGATTTACTTGTCTTTCTGGTTAATCATCACAATATTTAATTCTTTTTTTCTCAAAGTTGCCCTGAAATCACTCCAAGATGAAAAATGAACACTGTGCCAGCGAGATTGTTCCTGTTTTAGATGGGATAGAAACAGCAGCTCTGAGAGAAGACAAAACAGAAGCAATTTGTGAAATGGATTCTCAACATGATGGACAAATAACTCACAAACAGACTGATCTTGCTTGTTCTCAGTGGTTGTAACTGACCATTTCAAAGTGTGGAACTACCTCCAGTTAGAAAGTTGGAAAAGGTGTTGGTTGAAAGCTGTTGAAGCCTCTCTGTGCTCGTATTTCTTCTTGCTGCAATTTCTGCTGTGTAGCCTAAATACCACTGCCAAATTGTGAAAATGATAGGGAACCTTTGCCTGGTTTATTACATAAATGTGATAACAGAATGAGGAAAAAAATAGCTATTTTCGGAGTAATTTATTAAAAAATGGATAGGTTTGTTTCACCTTGCATTTCATTTTTCTCCAGCCTTACTCACAGAATTGCAGATTGATCTGAGGCAAAGTTCTGCCTCAGTAGCTCTATAGCACTGAGAGCTGCATGAACTTCAGATGGTTTATGCTTTGCTGGGGTGAGCACATGAAAGGCAGTGATTTTTTAATGCAAGGAACATTTACTGAACCTCCTTTCTGCAGACACTTTATCTTCTAATAGAATTCATGATGCTAAAACACAATTTTGTGAAAAAGCATTTCTGTGAAAAATACATGGACAGGAATTACCATTTAGGTGACAGAAACCTCGTTCAGTTTTGTAGTGTTTTGGCAAACACTGAGAAGTCAGAGTGCTTGAATTCATCAAAATTTGTCACTGGCTTTGTTTTTCCAGTACAGTTATTTGAGTTATAACGGTACATATTTATTGGTTTGTTTCTGTTTTCACAGTGGTAAAGTTTTAGTAAGCTCATTTGTTCTTAACAGGGCTTAAGAATACTTTTGTCCATGATAATTGATTAAATAATATCCTTCACTTTATTCTTGTTGTGCTGTTTCCATTGATGTTATAAAATCTAAGCAGCAGAGTTGTTTAAATTACTTGATGAATTTTATGAATATATATTATTAATTTAATAGTTGTTAATAACAAAGCTGGCACATTCTGTAGCGACATATAAGAATCAGACTACATGAAGTGGAATATGAATGTAGTAATAAAAGATATATTTATATCTGAACTTGCAAAATTATTTTTTCAGTAGTTAGAAGCTGGAAATGCATCCTTTTGGGAATCAAGAAAGAATGGTTTGACCTCTTCAGGAGTCATTCCTCGTGGTCTCGTGCTTTATAACAGCAAATGGTGATTGTTCTTCATGATAAAGTATTTGCATAACTATGCAAATACAAATATTTTTGTCATTATACAGATTGATGTTTTACAAAGATTTAATTATATTATTCATATATTTAGACCAGTATGCATGTATTAATATCTTTTAAAGCAATACGTATTCTGAACAGATTCCAATTTTTTAAATATTTTAATTTAGTAATTTTGGAGGAGTTGCTAAATATACAGGAATTATTCATGTCATGAAACAGATAAGACTGAAGTATTCTCTAGTATTCTCTAACAGCGTTCTCAGATAATTGAGTTATTTGGGAAAGAAGGGGAAGCTTGCTTTCCAGGTTTCCCCTGCGAGGTGAAATTGTCCCCCGAGGAGGTGCCGTGGATGTTCCCGCGGGAGGATTTGGGGAGCGGCCGTTCCCGGCGGTGCCCGCAGGGGGCAGTGCGGGGGCACGGCCGGGCCGGGAATCGCTGCCTCGGGCACAGCACCAAGGCTGCCAGAGCTCCAGGAGGGTTTGGATGACACTCTCAGGCACAGGGTGTGACTCTTGGGGATGGGCCTGTGCAGGGCTAAGGGTTGGACTCGATGATCCTTGTGGGTCCCTTCCAAGTCAACATATTCTGTGAATCCCAGCTGGGGTGGGATGGGGCTGCCTTGTTGCTCCTGGAATGGGAATTTGTCCCCACTGGGGCTGGCACAGGCTCAGCTGGATGGCCGGTCCCTCCACGTCCATTGGCTGTGACACCCCTTCATCCCTGCACGTGCCTTTGCTGTGTTTGCCTTCAGCTCTGCTTTACTTGGCTGAGTTGGCAGGTGTGTGCCCCCAGTGCAAGGCAGGTGCAGTTAACATGCAATTAATATACATTAGGGGCATGCTAATATATTTTCTGGTACTGATAACAGATTTTAACATATCAGTAAAGTTATTGATTATTGATAATTTCAGCTGCTTATCTAAGAAATCCTTACCTAAAGAGGTTTTACAACTTTTAACAAGCAACAGATTTGTTAGACAAATTTTAGAAGTCCTTTAAGGTGAGGTGTGCACACAGGCCACGAGGAGTAATCTGGCCCTTTGATAAAGGGTGCACTTGTCAAACCCAGTAGAATTCTTTTATGTGTTCTCCAAGTGAAGTGTTGACACAACAGTGTGGGAAGGGTGCACAGTCAGCATCACCACAACACTGGGTCCTTTCATGCTGTGATGTAAGATTTTACCATGAGATGGTCTTTACTCATCGTCTAAGCATTATTCTGGTAGAGTAGATGAGGAAATGGTGGATTTCCAGCTGATTTCCATTTTTGTGAACGTTCCAAGAAATGTTCTTGAACTGTCATCGTAACGTTCCTGCCATCCTCTCCTTTGTATCCAAACTAATCTTTTTCCTGTCTTTCAAATCTTTTTGCTGATTACCAAGTCTGGATTAGGCAAACGTGTCTGCTGTCTGTCGGCACCGTCTACTGAAGATCTTTGCCATGATCACTTTTTTGTTAGCTACACAAATTTGGTTATTTAACAATCTCACAACTATACTGCAAAGATAACTGACAAAAAATTAACAGATGGGAATGCAATTGTTGTTGTGAGGAAGCCTCACTTTCTCTCAACTATAGCTGTGTTGTCCCCATTGTACAGATGAGAAAGATGATACACAGAACAAAATTAATCTGTGATTTAATCCTTTTGCCTTCAGGAGCAATGAAACCCACTGATGATACAGTATGCTGCTGCTTATTACTAGTTTAATTTCACTGAACTAGAAATAGAAACCTGGGGTGTTGCAGCGTGTAATGATTAAGTTACATTAGCAGAAGGTGGTGAGCAAATAGGCAAGGACCTGAAGACATAAAGCCAGTGCTGTTAATCACTTCCAGAGACACTAGAATCAGAATATTAAAGCTGAAATAACATTTATAGTTTCTTAAAGGTCAGTGCTTAAGATGATATGAAGGCACTCTGGCAGCATGACCAACAGCCATGGGCATAAGTGTAGAGCATCCCATAAGGAGGAAATACAGAGGTTTTTGTCTGATGGCAATTGGAAGGTTCATAGAGGAGACACAGGTTCCGTAGTCTTAAGACCTTTCTGAAGTAGGAAGAGTAAAATGAATAACACTTTCCTTTTACAGAAATAGAGGCCCCTTTTGCTGTCCTTCCCCCTGAATGCAAGCTCCCTCCATGTGGTCCCTAATGTATGACTGAATTATGGCTGACAGGGTTATATATGGCTCTAACAGTAACTTCCACTCTCACAGTTTTATATCTACTTTTTGTTTTGTTTAAGAAACTGAATGTGCATTTGAAAGCAATTTACATTAATACAGTGTGTCTTCAGGCAAACATCATTCCCTGTTGCTGAGCTTTCAAACAGCCCAGCTATTGTTTGAAGTTAGTCACAGAAACAGCTGGGCTCTGTCTGGCATTGGGGGGGGGGTGAGTGTTTCAAAATGGTAAAGCATTTTTGGACAGTTTTGGTTCAATCTGTTTTCACTTTGAATTGACACTTGACAATGAAATGTCGATTTCTTTCTCCTTTGGTAATTGACTGAGTTACCTCTGGAAATGATTTTGTTTATTTTTCGCTTTGGAGGTTTTTTCCCAGATTGTTGGTTTTATCCCTGCCCTGGCCATATAACAACATTTGCAGCTAATGGGAGGAATGCAAAGGAGTGACACTGCTGATTGCTTTGATAAGAAAGAGCCTTGCTTTTATTATCAACTAATTAAATGGGAGGTAGCAGCTAATGGTCATTAAAATTAAGCCTTGGAACTGCCATCCTTTTTCTGGAAGAACTGTGTGCTGAGAGAATTAAGCTCTTCTCCCTTTAAGGCAAAAGTGATATTTCGTTTTTCTGTTATAGTCAGTCATCAGTTATTTCACTGCAAAGTGAAAGTTATAAAACTGTTTATGGTTGGTATTTTCCAATTCCATTTTAAATGTCTTACTGTTTGAACTGAGTCATTTATCCCTTCATTATTTAGCATTACTGATTGTGAATTTAAATAGTTTAATTTCACATGGGCTGTACCCTCCTGGCCATGCCCTCTGACAAAACTTATACAGGAGTTTTACTTCAGTAAAAATTGTGTGATAATAAATGTCATAACAGTGTTAAGGTAAGACTGCTCCATCTTTGCATAGGTATAATTTTATAGTCAGTTCAGTTGGTTCAGCGAGTTCATTCCAGTTGAATGCGAAGTGAGACAGAGGGTTTTGGGGGCAAACTTCCAAAAACTGACACAAAACCAACAAAGATGATGAGAATACCCAGCACTTTGAATCCAAAAAGACTTATTTCTGCTTCCCTTGCAGTGCCTAAGGAATGCAGGAGCGTGTGGAGATGCTGCTGGCTCCATCCTACCAGAACAGCCCAGGAGGGACCTGCTGTTCCTGCCGGGCTCCCCTCGCCTGGCAGACGCAGGCTGGCTGCAGGAGGTCACTGTGGGCAGCCAGGCTGCCCTAATGTGGGGTGTTCTCCTTCTCAGGAGCAGCTGATTGAGTCGAAACAATACTCTGCTTTCCCCATCTGATGATGAAGACTGACAGTTTGTAGGAGATGAGTCAAAGGTCACTGATGAGAAGATCCATCCAGATAATTGCTGTAATTGCACCCTGAGGATGCAGCTCCCGTCACAAAGCATCAGGCAGTGACTCTGTTGGTAAATATATACTTGGAAGTGAACTTCATCCTGTGCTTTAAATCAGGAAAGTTCCTTCATGAGATATAAATGGAGAAAGTTCTCTTTTTTTTCTTAATCCAGCCGTGTTTTCTCCTGTTGGCAGATGAGCAGGAAATAGCCCCATTCTGAAACAGAGGAGTAATTGTGATTTAAACATAAAATTGCCATTTAGTGTTAAATCCTTTGATGAATACACAAGCTGTTGTTACTTCACAACAAATATCAATAAGCAGCATGAATGAATGAATATACATAATTCATAATATTTAACTTGAAAGTGAATCTTTTTCTTACAGTGATTGATTCATTTTTTTATGTTTGTCCAGTGACTTCTTTACAACTTAATACAAAAAGCTTTTCTGATGGAGAGTGAACAGTAACAGATACAAGCAGCAGGCCTGTCACAAAATTATCTCTTTATTCCACCCCTTCACAAGGCCCAGAAATCAGCAATGCTGAAATATTAGGATGAGAATTCATAGTGGGGAATCAGAAGCAATGAAAGGATGTAAAATTTCTCAGATTATCAGTACTTGCTGTTAAATTAAAACTCAACTATTCTGACGTAAAACTCAAAATTAAGAGCCTTATAACAGCTAGGTAGCAATTTTAGATATTGGGGCCCTAGTTTCTTAAACTTGTAGATGAGAGGAAGGTGAAACCATTTGGATTTCCTAGAAAACATAAGGAGTTTGAGGTTATTTATACGTCTCAAAATGCAATAAAATATAAATATAACTTTCAGAAGCATCAGTGGCTCGGTCTGTGCAGGGTTGGGTGGTGCTGTGGTACCCAGTGGTGTTTCCAGGTGAACAAAATCTTGTGTACTCTGGCCTGTTTGTGAGTGCACTGGGTGTGAAAGCAACTACCCACTATTTAATGTGTATAGGCAAAGCTGTTTCGTGTGATGTCCACTGAAATCACCGATCAAAGATTAATTTTTAATTTTCAGAATTCAAGCTGTTCTGTGGCTGTTTACAAAACCAGAAAAATTCCCTCTAAGATTTTGTGATAATGACATTCATGATCAAATCCTTATTTTTGGAAACTGAATTTTTTTGTTGTTTTTTAAGTGCTCTGACTTGAGGAAATATATCTTCCCTAAATACATGTGTACTCTTGCTTAATTAAGAAGTAATTTACGTAAGTCCTTGTGCTGCATGATATAAAGACCATTAGCAAGGAAGTGAGGAAGTGATGAAATTTGTTCCCTTCTAGCCCACGCTCCCTGGGACACTCATCTAGCCTGGGAATCAGCACAAACTGGGCACATAAGTATATTTATTTACATTTACCATGGTGCTTAGCTGTTAAGAATGTCCTTTTCTTTTGAATATGACTCAATTTTTTATGACTGTGCGTTTAGAAAGAAATTGTAAACAGTATTGATCATTGACAGCAGCCTGTTCTTTGCAGTGTAGATAAACTTTCTGTTCCAAGCTTATAAAAGGTACAAAAATAATGACATCATTTCATGTTTCTTTGTAATGTTGCGAAACCAAGCCAGCCTTATGCTTCTTACTGAGCAGAACTAAAATCCAAAAGCTTTGTGGTTGCATTGCTGATTGAAAACTGGGAAAATAAGTAACACCATTATCAATCAGTCAGCCCTTGGCTCTTAGAATTTAATTATATGAAGAATGAGAAACATCAAACAGAGGTCGTGCTCAGTAGGGAGTTGAAATGGCAGGAACTAACTCAAATATAAAGATTATGTTGTGGTTTTTTACCTCAAACAACTGTGTTTGAATGTTGTCTATACCACAGAACACTTCCTATTTTAATAGACTGTTTCTTTGCCCATAGGGGAATTTTTCTTCCATTTTTTTTTTTTTTTTTTAGCAGAGGTCCAAGGGATTGGAAGCAAAATGTTTGTTTTTGAAAGAAGTTGCAGTGTTCGTTTTCTGTCAAAACCACATAAAGGATCGTGATTCCCCAGCCATTAGTGAGGAGGTGAGTGAGCATCCAGCATTACACATGATCCTGTTTATGAACAGACATTTTCATTCACCATTCAGGCTCTGTGTGTCCTGTATCAGTTTTCTATGGTTACCAGAGGCTGACAGAATGAAGAAGTGCAGGGTAACCTGGTGTTGCTCTAAACAAAGGCTTGTTCCTCTCCAATACTCTCTGGGGCTGGTTTGCATGTTGGGGCATGTTCCTTTATACCAACATTTAGACAAAGGCAAGGGGAGAATAACGTTTTCTGGAAACTACTTTGGTCTTTTTCAATCTGCTGTTATTTCCTCCTTCCTGGATTTTTCTGTACCAACTCCAAGCAAGTGTGATAGGGAAGACAAGTACCCATCCCTAAACTACATGCTAGTGTAGATGTTATAATAATTAAACTTTGCTCTCCTGTTACAGTTTATTCAGTCAAGTTTCTTTTATATTCAGTGAAATTGCTGAGACTTTCCACGCTGATAAAGGCTGTGGTATCAGACATAGTGATTTGCATCACATAACTCTCATGCAAGTATTAATATAAACTTGTCTTTACTGCTAAGAAATAAGTAGGTACTAACATAGTCATAAGAAAAATTGTGCCAACATAGATTAGTACATTTATAATTAGATGAGTACAAATTGTTTGTAGGTTTCAGACTCCATTTAGTACAGTAGAATATGCATGCAATCTGTAAAATGGAATGATTCCCTGATTACTTTGGTTGAAATTCCTTTGGAATAACAAACACGTAGTTCAGAATAGAATTTTACATTTTTTGTATTTGTTCAATAGCAGTCTGATATTATGGTTGTCTTATTTATGCCTTTTGTCACTTATTCGTGCCCACCATAGGTCTTGATATTTATTTATGATTGATTTAGTTTCTTTAATTCAAATATGCTCTTGAAAGTCTCTCCAAAAGCTCCTGCTCGTGGGAAACTAACAGGCTTACACCAGACACATCTGTCACTACTAAAAGCTATTTGATAAGAGACTTGGGAAAAGATCTGCTTAAAATACAGCATAAGAGAACTGCAGAAAACAGAGTTCTTTAGACAACTGCTGCACAGGAGCTCTGGCAGCTATTTTTGCTGGGAGTGCTTTGGGTGGAAGACAAACATGGTCAAATTAGCTAAAATGCTGGAAGTTCAGTCAAGGATACTGCCTTAAATAGTTCACCCAGAAAGGACGAAGCTTTCTTAGGGCAGCCCCTTCAGAATTCCAATTGCAGTTAGAATTTTTAATAAATAAATATCAGATATAGTAATTTTTCTGTGATTTTGTTTTGCAGCGGATCATTGGAATGTTCTGAGGTCAAATTCAGCCCTCCTAACTATGAAATACTCACTAGCAACAATATATATCTGAGAGTGGACCTTGATTAATATTGTTGTTTTCCTATGCTAGGTTATATTTTTTTGCTATTCATGGCATAGGTCACATTGCTGGAGAAAAAAGGTATGATAACAAGATGTTAAAATTTAAAGGAAAATATGTTCATTATTGGCTTACTTTTACTGTGCAATGGTTTTTACTTCTTGCCAAATATCTGCTATTTGACCTCCTCTGGGCTATGATAATATTGACCTAAAGAGCACAGGAGATCATCTTTCAATGTAGGAATAAATTCAATATTTTCTCATAAATATTTTTCATAGAGCCATAGAATACCAGGTTGGAAAGGTCCTCAAGGATCATCTGGTCCAACCTTCCTAGGCAAAAGCACAGTCTTGATAAGATGGCCCAGCACCCTGTCCAGCTGAATTTTAAACATGTCCAACTTTGGGGAATCCATCACTTCCCTGGGGAGATTGTTCCAACGCCTAATTGTTCTCATTGTGAAAAATTTCCCTCTTGTGTCCAAGCAGAACCTCCCCAGCAGTAATTTGTACCCATTACCACTTGTCTCTTCCATGTGACTCCTCGTAAAAAGGGAGTTTCCATCTTCTTTGTAGCTACCCTTCAAATAGTGGAACGTGGCGAGGAGGTCTCCCTAAGCCTTCTTTTCTCAAGGCTGAGCAAAGCCAGTGCTTTCAGCCTTTCCTCACATGGCAACTTCCCAGTTCTTTGATCATCTTTGTGGCCCTTCTCTGGACCCTCTTCAGCCTTTCCACATTTTTTTTGTATAGCAGGGACCAAAACTGCTGAACAGCGTTCCAGGTGAGGCCTGACAAGTGCTGAATCGAGTGGGATAATAACTTCTTTATCTCTGCTGGTGATGCCCCTATGGATGCAGCCCAGCATCCTGTTGTCTCTCTGCCACAGCAGCTCACTGGTCACTCATGTTGAGCTTGTTGGCCACCAGGACTGGCTGGTACTTTTCCACAGACCAGCTCCCCAGTCAAGTAGATCCAGGCCCTAATGCATCACTTTCTCAGTATCAGTAAAGCTTCATTTTTTGGGGTCAAATTTGGGGGGGAAATCAGTGTGCCTAATGCTAGGCATCCTTATTCTTCTCTTCTGGTGCTCTCTCAGGTGAAATGATCACCTACCAGCACAGTGTCTGGCTCAAATACTCCATGCTGGCTTATCCCTGGTTCTCATGTATGTGTTTCCTTCTGTGCTACCGTTACAGCCCCCATATACATACCTGACACTGCAAATATTCAGCCTTATCCTTGATCATTCCCCTTCTCCCATCTTAAATCCCTTCAGCTGCCACAAAAGCTTTATGGGAGTTCCAGTCTCTCCCAAAATGCCATATGTGTGGGTGTGACCCCCCCCATCTGTTAATTAACATTGGCAGGCACAGACCAGTTTCTAATCATGTGGGTAGGTGGTGGCTATACTCAGCCCACTTGTATGAAAGATTAATTTCCAAGTGCAAAAAAGTAGAAGGAATTCAGCAGAACCTTCGTGGTGACCTCTTTGCCAACACAGCCCCTTGCTGTGGTTTTGTGTTGGTCTCAGCAAAGGGTTAACTGTGCACAACCAGTCCCCTCACTGCCTCTGCTAAAGGAACATTAATTATAGAGAGCCCGAAGGATTCAGAGCTAAAAGGCCTAAAAAGGCTGAGTAGTATTTAAAACCAAGACAGTCAAATAACCGGTTGGATTTGATCTCTAATAAATTACTGTGTTCTGATGGTAAAATTCAGCGAGAGTGTGACAGTCAGATGGGGAGGTTGGCAGCAAAAGTTTTAAAAATAAATAGTCTTAAATTGCAGGAAATTACAGCAGGCAGCTCCTTGGAGTTATTTTTCTGCAGGCATTGTGTGTCTGAGAAGGCAGGCAGCCTGCTGGCAAGCTTTTGACCTTTTGTGTGTGAAATAAAATATGCAGGTGCAATAGTGTGAATGCACAACGGGGGACAGTGACTTTCAGCTGTGGGTTTGAGTGCTGGGGGCCCTGCAGGGCTGCCAGGAGTGCTCCAGATTAGCTCCATTAAACTTGAGAGCAACACAGGGAGAGGCTGTGGCTGTAAAAAATTGCAGGATATGTGTGTTTCCTACAAATATTCTTGTATTCCATATCTGTAAATCAGCCGATGGAAGACTTGTGTTAAATGATCTTGCTGAGAGCTGATCTGATTCTCGTGTTACTTGATTTGTGTTTCAGTCTGGAGTGACTCTTCTCAGGGCAGTTGAGTTTAGTTCAGTGACACTGCTGCCACTGTGATCTCACTCCCAGTTCTTTTTCTGAAAGGAAATCCATACCTGCATGGCAAGGACTTCTTCCCAGTGTAACTATATTCCAAATTCCTAAACCTGCTAAGTAAATATGAATGAGAAGTAATGTAAAGAAGGTGCTATAGGTAGAAAGGTGACAGTAACGTTGGGAATGTCAACAGTGCAGTGGCTGGAGAAATATGTGCTCTCAGTTCTCCCTCTGCAACTGAAGAGACAAGAGTCCTGGATCTCCATGGACAAAAGGAGTTGCTCCACTGAGATATTCAGTGTTTATCAGATCAGTGTTCCCATAGACAAAACTGAAGAGTTCCAGTAATTCAGTTATCAGAGTTTAATGTTGTTGTTCCTGTTCCAGTGTTTGTCAGTTGTTCAGGCATGAAAAATCACCGGTTCCTACTGTGGGAAAACCCCCACGCTGTCCCAAACACTTCCCTGTCTTTATAAATCATGAAGGAATACATAAGAGACTTACACAGAGAATTAGGAATCCGAAGTTTTATGTACCGATAATTCACATTTAAAACCAATTTTTAGCTCCACGTTCTTATCAAAATATTGAAGTTAAAGGATTTGTTCTTGGAAGCTTAAATAACCTATATAGAGATATTTGTACTCCTGTCTAGGTTTTACAACTGAAACCAGTTCTAACTATTATCTGCTGGTGGCACCATTACACCAGAAGAATTTATTATCCAAGTCTTAAATGAAAAACTTCCACAGATTACACCTTTTAATCTGATTTAATGGGAAATTTTATTTTTTTAAATTTCTTCATAGTTTGATGTTAGTAAACCAAGCTATTTTGATGCCATGGGGCCTTTGAGGGTGACTTTTAAAGACATGAGCTTAATAAGGAACCAAGTGGTGATGTAACAGGGAAGGAAATTGGCTGGCACTGTCACCTAAAGTGGGTGATCCTTTATGCAGTCACACCCTGGGTTTTTTCCTGCATCAGAAGTAATTCTAGATTGAGTTTTATTTCCCACACCACCTTTTTTTTTATTATTATTATTTCAGAAATCTTGACCAAAAAAACAACTTAGAATGTGTTTCATCTTTTGGATGAGGATTACTCTCTGACACTTGACTTTTCTAACTGTAAGCAGGTAGGAACAAGACCCTTAATCTTGTTTCTCTGCTCTAAATTTTGGCACTGGTTTGGTTTCTCATATGATCTGCTGATAAAAGCCTTCCCAGTAGCTCTTCATTTGCTACAGAATGGCTGAACACAACCATGAGATTTTTGTCTGTGGGGTGACCACACAGACAAAACCATTTGCTTTTGTTAGTGGATAAAATGCACCTGATGGTGTTTTCTTCCCAAGCTCATACTTGAAAAACCTATGGATTAAAAACAAGATCCCACTTTTGAAACATATCGTGGTGTTTGCATGGTCAGAGAGGTGCAGGGGGAGGGTTGTTTTGGTTTGTTTTTTGTGTAATGAACACTGAATAGATGGTAGCTGCATATGTGTGTATGTAATGCCTGTACTGTACCTTCCTGCTGCCTGAAATTTAATTTTTAAGGATTACTGCCACTGCCCTGCTGTTAATGTTAGTGAGGGCTCAGGGAGTGCCAGCAGTGCTGATCAGAGCACAGAGCAGGTATTCCAGGTAGATTCATGTTGTGTTTACCTCACCTGAAATGCTCTTCTCTGCAGATTTGCTGTTGGCCACTGCTGGAAGAAGGTTGGTGTGTTTGGTGGCTTCTCCTCCCGCCCATGAATAGCAGCAGTTGGTAGCTCAGTATTTTCTGTGCACTTTTTCACAGAAATAGATTGCAGAAGGTGTTTTGGATGTGCATTTTGCACATGTTTAGTAGTTGCTAGGCTTCCTGAATCTCACTCTGCATTCCCTTTCCAACTTGGACAAAAATGTTGAGGTGTGAAAGTGTCTGATTTTATATTTTTCTATTTTATTTATTTCACTGATCTTGTCCTACTCCTTCCTGAAATTTCCTAGACTGTTTCATTATTGATATATATTGATATGTAACTATGTGGGCCACTTACATACCACAGAACATTGTGCAGTTTGACTTCTCCTGTGGCTCAGAGGCAGTCTCTTCCAACACACAGTGCTATTTCTCCACACAGGTTTCTTCTAAATTTAATTTTTAGCTTAAAGTTATGAAGGTTGAAAATTTTTATTAGTTACCTAAATTAATCTTTGTCCTCCCTGAAGACACAAACACTTCTTAATTAAATACATAATGGATTCTGTTAATTCTGTTTCTTACAAGGAACTGATTGCTGCAGTCTTCTTCCTTTACTCAAAAATGGAACAATCACACAACACCTCAGTCCATTATGACTGTCCTTATCCGTGGCCCATGATCCTGTATGTCAGGATTAAATAAGAGAGAAAGTTATTCAGTTTATAAATCCTCTCATAAAAGCTGGTACTTTTCTTTTTCTCCCAGTTTTAGAAAATTCAGATTCACTCCATGTTGCTCTCTCCTCCTCATGGTTAATGTTGTTTTATATCTGGGCAGAAGTAATTTGTGCAAGACGCATTGCTTATAGGACAGTGCCTAAAAATACTTCAAAAGGTCATTGCACATCAGACAGAAGGCAGCACTTGTTCCAGCCACTCGCACTGAGAACGACAGGTCTTTGTTAATATTAATTGTGCATATTTTAGACAGTGTATGCTTTAAAAATACATTGCACAAACATGCAGCGATGAGCATTTTGTGAGCCCTGGGACTGGGTAACCGGGGTCAGTTCCTCACTGATGATTCAAGCAATAAATGTTTGCTGTTCTTATTAGCTTTGAGGTTTGTGAATTAGAGCCATATTGTGCATCTGCTTCCAGGAAAGTGGGTATATTTTCACGCTCGCCATTTCCAAAAATACAAGCAAAATTAAAAATAGTAAGAGAGACGTATAAAGTACCACGAAGATTCAGAGCTAATCATTTGCACAAACATTCACCATGATTGTGCTTATAATAGTAATGATGTACACAGAACATGGGAAAAAAATCTGCTGGGAGAGCAAGGCCAGATTGAGTAAAACTGAAAAGTAGCTCCCAACATGTAACATACACACAGAGTCATCTTTTCTGCCATCCCTTCAAAATCAAAAGCCATGATTCTCTGTTCAGGTGGACATCATCCAGGAATGATGCTTTTACTAAAAAAACCCTCTGAGACTTTTTATGTCTCCAGAGGAAAGGCTGCAATATCTGGAAGGCTGTAGGGGCATCAGACAAAGAAACCCTGACACCTGGACACCATTCCCATCAAGGCCACCTCACTCAAGCTCGCTCAGTTTGTTCTGTAATTTATTTTTAATAAGAAAATATTGAAAAGATCTGAATCTGGCTGTGCATCAAAGGCACTGAAGCTGTGCAGGTACATAATTGTTTATAATGTGACAGTGTTGTGTGGCAATTTACAACCCAAATTTATGTTGCTATTGACTATGGCCTTTTTTTTTTTTTTGAAAACTGGCGCATAAGTTTGTTTACAGTGGTCATTATTAACAGGTTTAGAAGCAAAAAAGAATGCTGGAAGAATGAAATGTGGTGAAAGCGACAACGTCACAAGTCTGGAAGGTGATGCTGTGCAAGTAAAGCCATTTCAGAACTTCTTCAAATGTAAAGTTTGTGAAGATGAGCATTAATTCTCTTTTGGAAGAAAGAATGAGGCAGAACAGATCGGGTAGTTGCCAAGAAAATGGTTTGAAAGAAAGTAATGTGCACATGTTGACATTTCCTGCTTTTACATAATTTTTTTAAAAAACAACTTACGAAATAGCCTTCAGTGGAATAATTGTGTTCATTAGTGGGGTAGGAAGACAAGCATTTCCAGCATCTCAGCAGGGCAGTCTTGCACTGTACCTCTCTTCTGTCGCATTTGACCACCCCAACACATGCCTTTATTTTGTTTTTGAGAAAGCAAGATGCCGTGACATGAACAAAAACTGAGCAGCATCTTTTACCTGCCGTGTGTGCAAACTGTTCCACTTGAGGGGTTAAATGTGAGGAGAACTTTGTCCACCTTCCCATGGCTGCCCACTTGAGGTAGAAAATCATGGGCTCTGACTGCCCAGGGCACAGCTTTCGTTTCTCTCTTCCTCTGAGCACAGTTGCAGTTTATTGGCTCATCCTCCACTCTCCCTCCCTGAGAATCAAATCCATGAAGCAGGTTTTGGAGGGGAGGGTGTTAGTGGGTTGAAGGCTAAGGAATATCTTCCTCCCTGGTCCCTCCATGCTCTCCCTGCCCTGTGTGCTGGATGTCTTCTACCTCTCTGCTCCCGGGAGATTCCCTGGATTTTCCCTGTGAGAGCCCAATTTTCCTCCCTGATCACACATACACCCCACCCCACCTCAGGCATCCTGTAGCTCTGCAAATAACGTTCTGCTGCCTTGTTTTCAAGTACCATTTGAACATATGTTGTGTGTGGAGATGCTGATGGACAGCAACATCTGCTGCTCCCAGCCAGCGCCTACACTCTTATTTGGACTGTAATTACCTCGTCGGCTGCGAGCTGTGCCCTGTGTTTGCCCACTATCTGTTCCTGTCAGGTCTCTGTCTTCCACAAACTGCCCATTATGTAGTGGTGATAATTAAATCTCCCCTCTG
The DNA here is from genome assembly GCF_001715985.3 of Manacus vitellinus. Classification (NCBI taxonomy): domain Eukaryota; kingdom Metazoa; phylum Chordata; class Aves; order Passeriformes; family Pipridae; genus Manacus; species Manacus vitellinus. The sequence continues at coordinate 4,030,745 of NW_021939960.1, read as the reverse complement.
CCAGGCAGGTCTGAGCAGTGCACGAAGGGCCCTCCTTGTCCGTGCAGCTGCCAAAGAAGCTGCAGTTTGTAATGATGCCATAATCACCTGCCGGCTCCACAATGCCCGGCACCACCTATTTGTTTCCAACAGGCTTTTTTAGCAGCTGTCAGATGCTAATGGCTTTCAGCTGCTGACAACCTGTGCCCCGTGCAAAGCCGGGGACATATCGTGGAAGAGTGCATAAATATTCATGGGGGACTAACAAAACCAAAAGTGCAAGTGTGGTTATCAGAGCTCCTGTGTGAATACATCGTAGCTGGCCCTGTTGTGGTGGTTTTAGTGTGATGAACGCAGGGTAAATGTTTGAAAGTAATGTCCTTTTTACAAAAGTAGTGGGATTGCAGGGGCACGTGGGTAAGAGCAGGATTTGTGCCCTGCATGATGCAGTTCTAGGTGGGGCATTGCTGTCTGTCATGGGTGATGTGCTGAAAATTGTTATTGAAAGAAAGGAGTTGCTGTGTTTGCTCACAGGTCTCTTCTGAACCTGCCTATGAAGATTTGAAAGTTTCTCACCGGGTCTGTTCTAGATACTTAAGGAACACAAAACCCCACAGACTGAGCTCAGTGCTTTAGTTTTAAAAATAATTAAGTAATTCCGAGACTAGGAATGTATCTGATTTGGTCAAAACTTGATAATTTCCCACCTCTCAGCACCCTGAAGCCTCAAAGCTTTGACATCAGAATAGAAACACTGTTTTTTTAGACAGCCTGTTTTACAAATTAATGCTGTCAACGTGTCTGCATGGGATTATTTTTTAAAATATTTTGTTGGTAACATGCTTTTACTTTTCTCGGCAGTTTCTGGATAGCTCTGCTGAGAGGAGATGTTCAGATTAAAGTGCAAGATGGGGATGATGAAGATTCTGTGACAGCAGTCAGTGGACAAGGATGAGGGTCCTCTTGAAACTCTTCCTTTGGAGGTCCCTGTAAGTTATGTCAGAGGCCAGTGAGACCCATTTGCTCACGTTTCTCTGCCATATCAGTAACTTGCAGTAACATCCCAAATGTGAAAAGTGTTTTTAATTGGTCTTCTGTAAAAGAAATTGATTTTGGGGAGACTAATAAGGTGTCTTTATATATCCCTTACTTCTTCTGCCCAGAATGAAGTTTACCATTAAAATTCCCTAAAAGGTTGCTGTTTTAGGATTGCATAAAAAGTGGAGAGCTGGGCAGGGGTTAAAGGATCAACCCTGCAAACTGTTGAAATGCAACTGATTCTACTTATGAGAGCTTCAGTGGGAAAAATTCCCACTGTGATTTGACTGTGGTCTGATTCTCATTTGCACTGACTCTCCTATATCCTGCTAGAAATGGGTAGGATTCAATCTTGAGGGAGAATGACCATATAAGAAATGGTTTTTGGGTATGTGGAAACAAGACAGACTCCACTAAGGCATTCTCTTACCTTCATCTCAATCTGAAAATAATCATAAATTGGTAATGGTACCTTAATTACCTTGAATAATTATTCATATAGCTTGTGTGTGTGTATTTGTGTGGGGAAGAAGTCTTGTGAAAATGAAGTTAATTCAGTGTCTCAGATAGAGAAGGATATTTGTTAGAAATTGTTGTCATAATAGCTACACAAAAGGATTCAAATATTCTCTAGCTTAGTATGAATAAAATATTAAAAGATACAGGTGTTGTTCATGAACCATCAAAGAGTTTTCCACTGCCACTGTGTTTTATTAAAATGAAAAGAAGAAAAGAAAAAAAGCCCTGTGCTAATCCTTTCCTTTGTTGCTTAAGGGATGTTTCAGTATAAAGTAGCAATTTCCATATCATTTGAATAGCAGTTGCAACCCATTGATGTTTAAAGTAAAATGTGCAACTACTGTAATCAGCAAAACAGATGCAAATGTGTTGTCTGCCTCCCAAGTGTAGCTCCCTGCTTGCTGTCTCCGTTAGATTTAGAGTGGAAAACATGATCAGATAATGGAAAACATGGAAGCCATTCTTTTATCTCTTTGGTAGCAGTTTGTTCAAAAGCAAGTTGGCTGGATGCAGCACTGAGTGAGAGTCCTGCAGCAGCCCCCCCAGCCCCCCCTGCTCCGGAGCTGCAGGAGATGCCGCGGTGCTTTGGAGGTGGGAAAGGGACCCACCACCCTCTTCACTAACCCTGCCCCTGCCCCTGGGGACAGGAATGGCCTTTTGGCTCTGTTTAAGCCCAGTGGCATCCCAGTGCAAGTCTCTGCACATTTTTGTAAGTAAGCAATAACAGAAATAAATGACATTTAGCATTTAGATCCCAGACCAGTGGTTTTGGTTGTGCCGGGTACAGTGTAGCAGGCTAGATAAAACCCTGCTGAGCTCCCTGAGTTCTGCCATCCCAGGCTTTAGGTGGCTGGAACTGTTCCTCAGAGGGCTTTTAAACTCTAAAAATAACCTGTAATGGTATGAGGAAAGAGTTTACTTTATCCTTCACATTTCCAAATTTAACAATGAACACATGTCGATGGTGCCTTTCTCTGCTTGGTGTATCTGAGCTGCTGGCACAAGGACTAGAGCCAGCAAGGGATTTCCATCAGAATGACTTCTGAGTGAAACTGCCCTTCTTGGAAAAGGGAAACCTTCTCAGCAAAAGGCTTGATGAAGCCTCCCAAAGAGGTTGTCGATGTGATGAGAAACCTGTTTTGCTTCCTTGACAAGACTTTCCTGGAAAAAGACTCGTTTATGTTTTTTTTTTTTAAATTAGTATTTTTCCTAATCAGGAGGCATCTTACGGAAAAGGATTTCCATCTTGTGGTCAGCTGTGGTAATAAAACACTCCTGCTGGACTTTTTTATTTATAGCAAAACAAAATGGTTTTAATAAAAAATAATGGAAATCTCTTGTAGTTCCTTGTGAAGGTAATTGCTGGAGACCTCACAAAGTCTGTTTGCATTTGCACAGAAGGTAAAACTATTTTAGGATTAGCTGTCTTCAGAAGGTCATCTTTGGAACTAAAAAGTATTAGAAAAGGTATAATACAAGCTATTCATGACAGAATATTCAATTTTGACAGATTACACAGCATGTGGACATCAGGAGCCACACACAGGAGCCCAGAGAGAATTACTTGTAACCTTAGTGGACAAGAGGCAATTACTCCTGAACTCCTGGGAAAACTTCTGTCCAGAGCCAAATATTGTTGCTTGGATTGTTTGCTATTCCAGGATGACTCTTAGGCTCAGTACAACGTCATCATAACTTCATGCAGATATTTGTTGTTCAGGACAAGTTTTGAAACTCAAGCTCCAATCTCGAAATAGTAAAATGCTGCAGGGTTAAGTGGTGGAGTTCACTGGAAAATCTGCCCACTTTAGTGGGAAAGATTTTTTAATATATTAAAAACAAAACAGATTTGGAAAGGTCATTTTAAATATTAGGAACTGTGGCTGAAGGGCAGGGCTGTGTGCTGGAGAAGTTTTGGCATTCAGGATCTCGTGTAGGTGCTCTGTAAATGACCTCTCTTGTACAAACCCACAAGGACAAGTGGGGCTGTTAAAAGGGATAATTAAATTCTTATATTTAATTATCTTTCTTGTCCAGTTGTGCACTGAGATGCCCCCACTGATTGCACTGATTCTGACTTCAGCAAGAGCTGGACCAGCCCTGAATATTTATAAGGAGAGTTAAATAAGATCTCAGATCAAATTCTTAGAGATACATGTAAGAACTTTGTGAGTCTTTTTTATTTTGAGGGCTTGTAACTAAAGGAGATGTTCAGTGTGTTCCTTAGTGGGTGCCAAAAAGCTTATTTTCAGAAGTGTCTGAATCTCAGGGAAAGTCAATGACTGCTATATTTAATCTGAAGTCTATGCAACTGCTGCTGAAATCAAGCTATGTGCTTTTTGTAATAATGATATGAAAAAATAGAGCATTTATATGAAAAGTCAGGAACCATGCATGTAACTTATATACCAGGGTAATGTAGATTTCAAAAAAACAGTTCAACAACATGTCTGAAGTTGTGCTGCAAATATTACTGTAAGGAAAGTAGAAATTAAGAAAATATTTGTGAACTCTTTGCAGTATTTGGTAAATAGTTTCCAGAAAAACTGACATCTGAAGTTTGTACACAGGCCTTGTTCTGTTGGTAACTACACCCAGTGGGAGTTTTTGCCATGGTCTCTACTGAAACGGGATCCAGTTCTTTTTTTTTTTCCTTCTTATGTGGAGATATAAATCTTAGACCTTAATTACACTGAAGAAGGAAAATACTTTGTCTTTTTATGTAAAAAAAAAAAGTCATCTAACTATTAAAAAGCATTAAAAAATACTTGAGGAAAGGCTTCCTTAAATCAAACAAATCTCTCATTTTGCTTTCAGGCCTTCCTGTAGGGTGCTGTGTTTATACTATTTACTTTAAGTGTGAGAACTTTGTGTCAGATCAAACCATTAGCAACTCTCCGGGCAGCAAATGGCAAAACACAGCTCGGGGCCCCTCTGGAGAAATGCAGTTTCCACACTTTCACATTTCACCACAGGATGCAAGTGGTGAGGAGAAATCAGAGAGGAGAGAGGCAGATAACTCAGCACTGAGGGGAGGAGCAGCTGAGCCCTCCCAGGGTGGCTGTTGGGCAGCCCTGGCAGTGCCATGCTGGGCTCTTGGAGCATCCCTGGCCAGCCCAGAAACGATGTGTGAGGGGGGTTCTGCACCCAGCAGAATTCTGGCTCAGTCTCCAGGGTCTCTTTCCAAGTTTGGACTATTCTGTCAACTGCAATATGTACATGGATGGGCATTTCTTCTTGCAAAGTTTTGGGAGCTCAGGCATTGTCCCTTGCCTGTGATGAAGCTGGATTGAAGGGCTTTGAGCTTGCTGGTGAAGATGCTGGTTGAGAGATGAACAACTTCTTTCTTAAATTTACTGGATTGTTTCCTTTGTCTGCTTCGGACTACTGACTAATTACATCCTTTGAAAAATGTTTCATTTGTCTAGTTCTTTGGGCCCAGTGCACTGTGTGTCAGTGAAGTGTTTTATTTGTATTAAATTGCATTGACAAACGTCCCTTTTCTAGTGTGGAGGTGAGGTTTGTGCACATGCTTGTGTTTTCATTTCATATATAAGCTCTCGTGTCATCCTGACAGCAGTGGGTGGGCACCCTCCTCCCTGCTTCTGCTGTTTCTAGCCTTGGAATGGACTATTTTGTGCAAGTTTTGGTTCCCACATCCTCAGCTCTTCAAACTGTGAGGCAGAAAGTAAGTATGAGTGTTTTGGAGAGAGCTGGCTGACCAAATGGCCCGCTGTTTTTTTCCTTTTATTACCAGTTGCTAAGAAATGTGTGAAGGAAGCTGTCAAGCACACTTTTATGGGATTACTTTCCATATAAATGGCTGCCAGGATCACCGAAGTGTGGCCTCAGAGGAGAGAGGTAGCAGCTCCCAAGGTCAGGAACGGCAGGGAGGTGTCCCGGGCAGGCAGGGACTGGCAGTGACTTTCAGATAGACAGGGAGACACTCCTGATGTGGCTCCCCTGGGCATGCTCTGTGCCAGGACACATCATGGAGAGTTTTTCTTGCCTTAGAAGGGGCTGTTCTGGCTGCTGTGTTTGGTTCTCCTTGGAAATGGGAAGTCCTATGTTTTGCAATCCCAGCACACAGTGGAAATGAGGAGTCTGGACAAGGGATGGAGTTCACGGTGCCTGAGAGCAGAGCTTTCATCCATCTGAAGCTTTGGTAGTTTCTATGTCCAAAATATTGTGATTTTTTTCCATTGATTTTCATTTTTCTGCAGCCCCTTACCCATGGGCAAGCACTGTGGCACCAGGCTGCAGCTTTCAACAGCAGCATCACTAGTTTATTAGCTTGTGGCCTTAGGCAAACCTGAAATCATTAACAGCCCATTTGTTGGGCTAACGACTCTTTTTTACTAGATGTATAATTTAATATATGGTTACTTTCATGCCTAATTATGCTCTTCAAAGCTTCTTTTGAAGGAATTTATTTTTCTGCATGCGTGTATTGAGAGGGTTGGGAGCTGGCTGGCTTTTCTTGCATGCTGCCCTGTGTTAAAATCTAGATAGTTTATGTAAAAAGATTTTAATTTAGATATGGGAATTTCCCCCGTTGCTCATTCTTTCAATATTTTTGTCTTTGAGTGCTTGAAAAATAAATAGTGGTGAATTACCAACAGGTTTTAAATGGCATCATTTCATGTCCTATTGTAGCTTGGTACATTGTTTTGGACAAGACGTAAACCCAAAGTCCTGATCAATAGGGCCATTGTGGCAGCAGCTTCCAAATGAATGTGAGCCTTGATCTCAGTGTCCTGGCCGTGTTCCAGCCTGGTTCACATTTTACTCAACAGCAAGTCCCACTTCTGTTCCCGTTAACCTCAGTGGGAACAGAGGCAGACCACTGTAAAGTGCTGCTAATCCCACGTGCCATTTGCATGCAGTGCTTGTAAAGCATTCTGGGATCAGTTTGGGAAAAAAGGCTATGCATGTAAGATGTTTTTCATTGGCATCCCAAATCCTGTGCCATATCAGTGAAAGAAGGTTATGACTTTGTCCATCGGGATAATTTTTTATTTTTTTTTTTTTTTGAGCTAGGCAGCTGATTGGGAAGAATAATAAAGATGAATTTGATTTGCTTTCTGTGAGCTCTAGTGTCCCCTTCATGGAGATTAAAAATTTCCCGGTGCTGTTTTCAGCTCCACAGAGCAAGCAAAAGCTAATCTCCTGCTTGGATATCCTCACACCACTGCCATCCACTAATAGGATCGCCATACAGTTTTGACTTAACAGGCACTGGGAGAGGATAATCCTGTTTATTCGGTCATCCAAAACACTGATGATCTGAGATAATCAGTGGGCTGAGAGCAGGGGAGGAGGAGGGACCTGCGAGGTTTGCTTTGCTGTGTGGTTTGTCTGGTCAGATGCTTCGTGCCAGGGAATGGCTCAATCTCATTACTGCAGCCCAGAGAGAACATGGGAGGGTACCAAAAACCTCCTCCCAACACCAGCCCTGGAGAGCCACCCTGATAAAACAACAGCCTTAGCAGTGCCTGGTCCAGATGTTTCGCTCAACAGTTTTAAATTATTCTTTCTGTGACTGATTTAATATAGAAATACTCAGACGAGTGTCCAAGCGGCCACGGGAGGCACTTTGTACAAAACGCTTTGGCTACCAGGTGGCAGAGGCTGGGTGTAAATGGATCAGCTCCCAGTACTCACTCACATTTGGAACCTTACACAAAGCCAGTCCTTGGATCCAAACTTGCTAAAAGTAAAACCAGTTCCATATTTGCCAGACATGAGACACTGCTTTGAATATTTGTGAGCGGCCACTGGATCTCTGGGAATGTAGGAGCACGTGCTGCAAAGCCCTTTCCAAGAAATATAATCTGTAAGAAACTTTCCCCAGTGATTTAGAGATATGCCTTGAAACTGGGCTGTACAGAATCTGTTAGAGGGCATGTCAGTGAGCTTTCAAATTACTTTCTTTTTTTTGCTCTTGTAATCACTAAAGCTTTCACACTTCATATTATAACCCATTAGGTTATTGCCTCAGGTTTCTGTGAAAAGCTCCATCTTCAATTTGATCTCAGTCAATGTGCATTTTGTAGATAGACTGACTTTGAAGCCTCATTTTATGATCTCTGAGCTGTCATAGTCCAGATGACAGGTTTATAGTTTGGGAAGCCAGTAGCAATAGCTGAGCTCACTAGTCTTTGTAAGTAATGCACTGTCACTAGGTGCAGCTCCTCACCATGGTGACACTGCAAATATTGAGCACAAAATGATTCATGGGACCCAATACAATGCTTACTTTAATTAATATTTTACAAGATAACTAGCTTTGTTTAACTTTCCAGATGGGAGTGGATTGGGGAGATCCGAAGGACGGAATGTTGCTATGTAAAATTTATGGGCGCTCATATTTGTGTGCTCGTTTTTAAAATTAAATTGAGAAAATATTATTTGTTTCCTTCTCTCTCTGCTGGGTCCTGCAAGGGTCTGGGGGATTTTCTGTGTGCCAGTGTTAAATGATGAGCTCTGAAAAGCAATGTTCTTGCTCTCCTGCCTTCCTCCCTCCCTTTGTATTCCCATGCAGTCAGTGTTGCAGGGCTGTGTCCTTCCTGTGAGTGCTTTGGAATACCATGTGCAGAGAGCACAGTGCTGTGACCCAGCCCTGGCTGGAGGGGCACAGCATCACTGGCTCTGCTCCAGGTGACCACTGGTGCATCCTGACCATCAGACCCCTCAGACTCGAGGTTTAGCCATATTTCCCTGAGAAAATTACATGTTTTGGGTAAATAACGCTGGATTCTTTACTGAGGTTGGCAGGAAGTAAAGGAGTATGGCAGTTGCAGGCCTTTGGGGCAATACAGGAAATTAATAATTAGGAAATTAGCCACAGTGGTATGCTATGATGAGCTTATTCCAAATTTCCATGCACCTTAACTGGAATTCATTGCACCTAAAGATCAATCTATAAACCAGGAAAAGAGTTTTACTTGACAGAGGATGCATCAGCCCATCTATTTAGGTGGTGGTCACATCATCCATAGAAGTGGTCAAATCCAGGGTCTTCCCTTTGGATATGTCCTAACAATCTGAGATAGCAGTTCACATTCACAGCCATGACCTCTCACAGCAATGTCACAATGTCCAACATGGGGGAGGCTTGTGAGTACAAACCACTGAAGAAAAACTGTTTCTCAGTGCTGAGGTTTATCTGTAAATTCCCCTACTACAACTAAGACTTCCTTTTGTAGTTTTTAGAACTGCAACTGTAAATAAGCAAACATTATTGGATCTTTTAAACTCATGAGCATTCTTCTACAAGCAGGAAAAAAAGTGGCCCATCATTACTCCTGTTTGTCACAGGGCTCCAAGAAATGCCCATTAGTGTGTGTCCAACCCCTTTATATAAAACTGAGAGCAATGAAGTCACTGACAGCGCTTTTATTTGTCTGTATTGAGTCCTGAATAGATGGCAGAGAAAAAAATCCTGCATTAATAAAAGAATAAATTCCTCTTCACGTTAACATCAAATACTTCTAGAATGATGAAAAGATTTGGGTTCACTCCAGTGTGGTTTTCCCCGTGTGGTTGGTTTTTGCATTTCTTTCAACTTGCTCTTTGTAATCCATTTCCAGTTGGGCTTTTTTATTTTCCAAGTCTGACATATAGCGTGATGTTACAAATTCTGGCCTGTGGCAGCTTGAGGAATATTTATTTGTTTAGGCAAAATATCTTTCCTTCCAAGTCTGTTTTAAATGCCATAGAAATGTTTTCTTACGCCTTTTGTTTGTCGTTGTTGGTTATTAGAAACCTCTGCTCAAGGTCACCAGTGACACAACCATCCTTTGCAGGAGGCATTTCCAGGGATTTTGCGTGGATGGCTTCAGGAAATCAGGAGGGGATGATAGAGAGGAGAGGAAGATCGAGGGATAAGAACTTTTTCTACAGTATTTGAAAGCTTTCTTTTTCTTTGCAATATGCAGTAGAAGAAGGGAGGAGTTGAAAGCTGAAGCTGTGAAACGCAAGCCTGGCCCAGTCTGATGTCAGGGGACAACCTCTGGTGAGCTTTGTTTCTTTCTCTGTCCTCGTGGTTGGGAATATGCCATGATTTAAAACTGCTGTAGCATTAACTGCCCCATTACACACAGCAGAAAGCTGAGGGACCGACCTCATCTGCTAGAACAAGTGTTTTAATGCTGTCCAAAGTTCAAATCAATCAAAAGGTCAAGCTTGTTTAAGACAGTGAGCGATAAGGGGAGGGGATGTCTCGGGAAGCTCATTCCTAGTTGTTGGAATTAAGCCAACCTGACTGCAGGAAAATCTCCAAATAGCAAGAACCCTGGAGAACAGTGACAGCTGGGAAACTGTGGGCTGAGCCTCCCCTTGCTGGAGCCAGAGGATTCCCATCAAATACAACAGAAGAAGAATAGACCCTGGTGAATAGGGAGGGATGGAAGGGAAGAGGGAACTCACACCTTGCTCAGTTGAGACTGGACCTTTTTCCCACACCATCAAAGGCAGAGTTTTGCCCTCTCAGTGTTTTCTTCTGTGCAAGGATAACATGGAAAACTTTCTGTGGAAAACTCTCCTTCTGGTTTTGTGAGGAGCTGCTCAGCACTTTGGAAAACTCCTTCCATAGTTTGTAATGGCTGCTTTCTCAAGGGTCTAATGGCTTTTTTTAAAACAAACCAAAATAAATTAAAAAAAAGACAAGAGGGGCTGAGGACTTCTTAGAGTATGTTCCTGCCATTTGAGTTGTATGATGGGGGGCATTAGTGGGGAGCCCATTAGCCTCCGTGGCACATGGCCATGCTTTCATAAGCTTGCAAGACAGGATTTTTTCTATATACTTTTTTGTGTGTGCATGTCAAAGAAAGCATTCTCCAAGGGCCAACTACAGAAAAAAATCCCTGGTCTTTTTGGCAGAATTCCCTGGTACTTACACAGCCAGGATTTTCTGTGCTCCAGCCCTGGTGTGTGACCCATGCTCTCAACACATCCAGGACCAAATGAGGATCTTTTGACTCAGGGCTGAATCTGACCATTTTTCTTCTATGGAAAAGATGTAAATAATTCTAGGGATGGGTGGAGAAAGGTGATATTTGGGATAAGGAAAGGTGATCCAGGCTGCTAGCCTGGCCCTAAGAGGAAGGATGGGTTGAGGACCAAGCCATAGACCTGCTGTATCACAGGACCACCATTGCTTATAGATCTGATGGGAAGCAGCAGAAAGACCCCCAGACCTGGAGGGAGGCTACACAGAAGCTTGGGGGCTGTGCTGGTGGATGAACAGCCACTCATTTTTGTTACCACATTGCTCATATCCAGCTGAAAGTAAATGGTAACTGAAAGCCCTGTGGTTCCCCTTGTGCTCTGTTCTGCAGGAGCACTAACACAGTGCAGGCAGAGGGTGTTTTGGGTATCCTGGGCCTGTTGCTGTTGATGTTGGTCTTCTCAGCAGTGAGCAATACAGTGGCTACAGGTTTACCAATCCAGTGGCCACCGCACACCCCAAAAGAATTGGCATGGAATTAAGAAATAGAGGGTGTCCCTTGGGAAGGCAGGAGGCATCATAAGCCTGGGATGCAGCTGAAGAGCTGGCAAAAGTTCCCTCAGTCCAGCTCCAGACTGCTCAGCCCATGAGGGCACCTGCCTATCTGGTCCCTCCAGCCACCAGGTCAGGCCTGTGCTGCTTTCACTCACCTGCAACTTCACCACTGGCAGAACCAGCAATGTTGCAACAGAGAATGTGGATTTTTCTGAGCTCTAATTCATGACACCAGATGTGCCTGTGCTTTTTTTTCAAGCTCATTTGAATGTATGCAGTGGACATCTAGCTTTGAAAAATCACCGTTTGCCAGATGTCTTTTAAAATCATCAGTTACCAGATGTCTTTTAAATTGTAAACCTCTGTAGTCAGAGGTTAAAACTGTGTCAAAACAGGCACTGATAAGAATTCATATTGCATTTAAAATGTACTATGATTTCCTCCAGCTCTTTCCCCTGAGAAGTTCTTGCATGGAAATTTTATGGCTCGCGAAAGATTTGCCACCCGCCCATCGCTATAGAGTCAGTGATAAATGCTTTTAATAATTAACAGTGGCAGGGGGCCTCTGTCTCATGGATATCTCACCTCTCAGACAGCAGAAATAAGGCCTGTTGAACAGGAAGAGTCACAAGGGCTGCACAGTGGTGGAGGGTTCCTGCAGCTGTACAGTTTGGGTCCCAGTGCAGATCTTCTACGACTGGAGTTATTTGTGAGCAGGATTTTGTCCTGTGCCAAGTTTGGAGCTCAAGGCAGCCAGAGGAGCAGGGATGCTTGAAGAGTTCCTAAGGTAAAAGAGGTCTGGGGGCAGTTTGGGGCTGGAAAGAGGCTGTGCCAGTCGCAAGGACAAACAGGTTAGGCTGTGAGTTTCCTTCTTAATCCAACTCTCCAGGGTCTCATCCAGCCTCTGTGCTGGCTGCCAAAAGCTCATACTGAGCGGCTATTTTGGGATACAGCAACACCAAGTGTTACTTCAGAGATGTTTGGAGAGAGATTTAATAAAATCAACTAATAAGGTTTGACGTGCTGAAGATTAGAAAGAGCCATTCTGAGCATCTGTGCTGACCTCAGGGGTGGGAGGCTCAGGGGAGTCATGTGTGTCCAGGGCATGGATGCCTTCCTGGGATGGCTGGTGGGACAGGACTGCAAACTGCCTTGGGCTGTCAGCTTCTGCTTTTGTTTTGATGGTTTAGGTTGGGGGTTTTTTGCCTTTTTTGTCATAGAACCAGCCCAGAGTAGAATCACGAGATTGGTGTTTATTACTTTCCAAATAATCTATACTCTGGTTTTAGTGCTGACACCGTATGAAGGGCTGTGTCACCGCTGCACTCATGTTTCCATGTGACACCACAGATTACTGTTTTTTCCCATTTCATAACTAATAAGTGAAGTGAGTTTGACAGCCTTGGTTCCCATGTCACAGATAGGCTCGGTTAGCAGCAAATTCTTGTCAGGAGAAGAGAGTTACAGCTCAAGCTTAAAATGTGCTAGCATCCAGTGCAAAGCTTTAAATTCTTGACCAAAGTTAGATAAGGCCAGCTGAAAGTGTGACGTTTGAAATACACTATCTATTTATCTTTTCCTTCTGACCAAAAATACCTAGAGTGCAAGTATGTGTCTTTGCATCCAAGCAGAGAACAGTTGAGCTCCTCTAGAGAAAAGTATAAACACAGAACTTTAAATATTCTGTTAAAATCTGTGCAACTGTCCCTCTCCCTACATGTGTATATATTATCTATATTGAAAAAAAATGGTGTGTATGTACACATCATTAAAGAAAAAAGAATGATTAGTTTTCAAGGTATAGGAAGCTTATTTAAGTGGTAGTAAGAAAAAATTGTTAGCTCTCCCCCAGTAGTCATTAATAGCTCCGAGCTCCAGCCTGAGTACAGATGGAGCTTTGATATGATCACAGTTTTGCAGTGAGTGTGTGCTGTATATCGGGCTGCTAATCCCGTGGTGGAAATCACCTCCTCCTAACACCTGGTGCTAGGACCTGACACAACTTGTTTCAGCTACAGCTTATGCAGCCTCATGGGCTGGATTTGGGCAGCTCAGAAAGCACTGGGCACTCTCTGCCTGGTGCTGTGTGCTGATGTCCTCCCATAAAACCTCCCCTCTGGAGCTGCTGTCCCAGGCTGCCCTCCTGGGCCACTTTCAGCCTGAACATTCATTCAAGCCCCTTTTCTCTGTGCTGGATGGGTGCAGGGTGCAGGGTTTGTGTTTAGACAATGGTTTTAGTTATGTTTTCCAGCGGGATGAGCTGTTCCACCTCCCAGCTTGGGTGAGGGAGGAACAGTGTGTGAAATACAGCAACTTCTGAGGTCAGATGAGGAGCAAGTGCCTGTGGAGTAGGGAGCCCTGGGCCCTTTGGCTACAGCTCTGGGCATCTTCAGGGAATGCTGTTTCCAGAGCCTCCCTGGCTGCCTGGGGCTTGGCAGGGAGCATAAGTGCCATAAAAACTGGAGTCAGATGTAGAGTCCGGATGGTTTTGGCCTCTTTGCTAATTTTCAACAATCAGATCTTGTTACTTAAGAGTTTTCTAGAAGCTGAATGGAAGACTGGAGGGGGTTTTGGAGGGGCTTTTTTGGTAATAGTTTGCTAAATTTATGGTTTAGATCTGAAGGGACCCTTAGCCTGACCTCTGGTATATAACAGAGAGTATTGAATTTCCTGCACTTAACTCCCACAGTCTATCCAAGAACTGCCTAATCACAGTGCTTTCCTAGGAAAGCAAACACTTAAATGCACTCATTTCAGCATGGTCGAATGCTTGTTATTCCTGATAGTTAGAATGAATGGGGATTTTCAAGAAGGCTCTTGGATGATCTCCTGACCAAGGCTTTCCCTGCCTTCCCCTTGATCCCATCCCTCTCCCCAAACTGCACCCCCATGCTGCTTGTCTCCTTTCCTGGTTGTGCTGAAGGTTATAGAGATATTAAATAAGCTTGAGGGGCAGAGGAAGAAGAGGTATCCATTTTGGGAATTAAGAAGGGGCAGACATGTAACCCAGCTCAGCAGCAATGGGGTTAATCTGACTGTGCCCCACATTTGGGTGGGAATTTGTGAACTCAAAGCAGGTATTTATTATTCCACATAGATGTTTGCAATGACATATGAGCCATCACTGCTGTTCCTTTGCCTTGCAATGGCACCGTGACAGAAACCCTGCAGGACCAGGCACTGCACCAGTGCAGAACAAAAAGCTCTCCCTACCCCAAAGAAGTCTGAGACTCATAAGGTAATTACTTATCTTTGTCCATTAATTTTCCTTTTTTTTTTTTTTAAGTTCCCAGATAATATTGTTTCTCTCCCAGCCTCAAAGTACAGCAACAAATAAATGATTTCAAGTATCCTCCTGAGATAGGGAGAACTGAGATAGATGTTGCCAGCAGGCACTGATCCACCTGTGGTGATGGAAGGTTGAGGGATTCATGGGGGAATGACAGACCTGGAAAGCTGCAACATGGCTTTTCTAAAATGACACAGCCAAAGATATTCTAGAGATTATATCCTCCAAAAACTCGGTGGTCAAGGGCTTAATGACTTAAATAGCAGTCAAATGTCTGCTTGTTATCAATCACCTGTTGCCAGTTGAACTGCATTAATGAGGGTTTCTTGATAAAAGCTGCCTTATCATCCGGAACTGAGATACCCAGCCTAATGTGCTCCAGCAAGGCTTGAGGAAATGCTCCTCTTAGCAGCAATGAGACGATGTGTCGCTTTCCTGAATTAGCCTGAGTCAAATGGGTGGTCAGGCCCTCCAGAAAGAAGCAATTTCTTTCACCGCTTGTGTTACAGGAGTGCTTTAGCCATGTGTCAGAAAGCATTCTGGCTGTCTTGCAAGAGTTTAGAGTCCAACCAAACACACCTTGGTGGCCATTTGCAGTGGCCAGTGTTGCAGGTCACAGGGCAGGGTCACCGTACCCTGAGGGAGTGGCACAGGGTTTCACTGTACATCCCCCCGCCATAACCACTTACCTCCTTGGAGAAAATGGGTTGGAAATGGTATTTAACATTGTTGATGACAATTTTTCCAGATTTATTACCTGTTTTTTGTTCACTGTTTGGCTGCCTGCTCCCCTTCCATCTGCCAACCCTGTAATCCACCTCCTCTTATCTCAGCACAGTTCGCTCCACCTCTTGCTCATTTTTGTTTTATTGCCCAGCTAATCTCATTCTCCTGCTTTTCCTGACACTGCTCCCCTCTCCCCATCTGTGGAGATTAAATCACTTCTCCTTTTGTTTGATGCCGCTCAACATTCCCCCATTTCACTCAGGCTTTGGGATACTTCCAGGCACTTTTGCTGTTGTTGCACACATCCATTTTCCTGGCACAAAAAGGCCCATCAGCATCTGATGGAAGCGTTACTGAGTCCTCGTTTCAACCAGTTCTCAGAGATGTCCTGAATGTGAAATGGAGCTGAGCTCAGTCTGCACAGTGCAGCAGAGGCAGGTGTGTGTGTCAGGAACTCCAGGAGCATCCACAGGGTGCTCAGGGCAGCTCTAGAGTGGTGACAGAGCCTGGCATCTGAATATTAGCCAAGAAAACTCGAGATCAAAGGCATGGGGTAAAAAAATCTCCAAGCTACCAAAATGTGAACTTTTGGAAGTGGTTTTCAATATTGTTGGTAATGTATCAGTGTAGTCAACCATCATCCCTATTTACATCTAGTGGCTTGTCAGTGTTCATGGCCCCAACAGTGTCATTCTAGTTACTGCTGAGAGTTGCTGGGGGTTTTAGGCTCAAGGTTGAAGCCAGTCTCCCTGTTCAAGGGTGTTAAGTGCATCCTGGTTTGGGGCACAACTGCAGCTATGGGGGAGGACAGTGGATTTTCATGCCGTGTGTTTCTGGCACCCTTCCACCTTCCTGCAGAGAGAACAGTGCTGGAGACTCCCCTACCAGTATTTCCTCCTCCTGTGTGACTGTGCAAGTCCACTGACTGCACTGCTGCTTGTGTTGGCTCAGAACTGGAACCAGCAGAGCCTTGAACCCCCTGGCAAACCCTGGACAATTTCAAAATGCCTTGCAGGGACCACGTGCACTGGCAGGACTCCTCACAGCTGTCAGTCGCTGTTCCTCCTCACTGTGAGCACCCCACAGTGTTTGCTGCCAGAACAAACCCTAAAGTCTTCAAATAACCCCCCTTTGAGTACATGGGAGATGCTTCCCTTAGCAAGGACAGCTGCTGTTTGGCCCTAATCATTGAGTTTAGATGGTTTTTTTTATTCTGTTTGGGTTGTATCTCTTGCCTTAATCTCCACTTGCAATGCTAACCATGATGCATTTGCTATATGTCCCCTCACTACTTTTATCTACCAACATGTTTTAAATAGGTTTAAAGAGTACAGGAGCTAAAAAAAAAAAAAATAAAAAAATCAGGCAGCTTCAGATGAAAGCCAGCAGCAGGCCCTTAAAAATAGAGTGGCAGCCCTGCACGAGGTGCCGAGTAAGTGGGTGCACGGGAGGGGAGCAGAGAGGCTGCAGAGGCTCTGTTTAAACAGGAGGTAAATAAGTGGCTGGGGGAGCTGCAGTTCATCTTGTTCCCTTACGTGTTGCCCAGATAATGCAACATATCTTCAGGCAGGCTGGTTCTAAAAATGGACACAGCTCTTGGGTTTCACTGGGTGACGCTCGGGCTGCGCTGTCCTACAGTCTGTGGGAGCAGTGAAATGGCATTTAGTGTTTCAAAAGCAGCAGCAGTACTCAGGTCTTGTCACTGGTACTTTATGAAGACTTCTATAATGAGGAATGTGTGACTTTATACCATGGTGCCTAAAGAAGCAGCTGCCTGTAAATCCCTGGGGTCAGGCAATGTTTTGTTAAAATTCCCCTTCCTGCTGTGGTTGACCTGTGAAAACAGCAATCATCTGACAGTGACAGCAGCACTTAATTAGTAATTCAGGATTAAAGTGTTCTGTCCAATGAGTAATTTCACAGAAGCAGAGTTTAGAATTGGAGCTGGTTTATTATAACAAAACTATTGACATGAAAGCCTCCTTGGCATTTTAATGGTCTTTTTCTTTGGTCTAAATATACATGAGAAGTTGAGAGGATGTTTAAATCTGAGCAGGGGATAAAAGGGACCAAGAGAAAGACTCAAAGGTCTTGTCCAAACTTCACACAGTTGTGTGAGCCACTGCCTTCCCTAGGACAGGGCATCATCCCAGGGAGCTGCACTATTCACCATTCCTCTCGCTGCTCCAGGGGTGTTAGTGTCTTTTATCTTCCTTCTCACCCTCCTCTCTCCTGCCTAGTTGAGCACAGCTCAGCTGTGCAAAGGATGAGTATTTGTTAACCTCCAGTGGCTGCAGTAATGGTCAACTGGCCCTTCAGTGCTACCAAAGAGACTGTGTTTGGGTTGGGCACATGCTGCTCACTGACGTGGAGAATTCTCCATTTCTTTCTAAATGAGACTCCTCAGGCTGTCACTCAGGAGAGAAAGGGCAGCAGGGCCCCTTGACCAAACCATGGCAAGCATGTTCTGTAGAAGGCAGCAGAGACTGCAGCCTTCCCTGTGGGAATAAAGTGATCCTCTGTTGAGTGAAGTGTTGCCTACAAGGTTAATTAGCTGTAGAAAATGAGCTCGGATACTTAGGAGTAATGAATCATAATGAATTGTTATGTTTGAGGAGTGACAAATCAAATTCATGCATATTTTGAACTACTTGTTTTAGTCAGAATGGAAAATAGTGCCTTGCTTTTTTCTGTTATTCTGCCTTCATGTTGAGATGTCAGGAAGCAAATCAACATGGCCAGAGTTTGTAAAGTCTGGCAGTGCTTGATTGCACAATATTTGATCTCTCTCCTGAGTCTTTGAGCTGGGCTAGGAGCAGGGGCTTCTCTGGAATCAGTACATTTGCCTCCACCTTCAGTAGATGGGATTTTGACTTGAAGAAACCCAAAACTTCTCCTAAACTAAAGAGAAAGAAAAAGTATTGTCCTAATCCTATGAGTGTTAGTGTCCTATGGCAGCTCTGATTGAGATGTAGCAATCTCATATAGGAAAGCAGATTGAATTACAGCCCCACCTCCCAGACCAAGGTGAGTCAAGGGACCTATTTGTAGCAAGATTCATCAGATCCTTCAGCTCCTGCTGTTCCTAGAAGAATCTCTGGAGTTTTTCTGTGGAATTAGATCCAGCAACCTAACAAGCTAAGGGGCAGACAGGCATTGTAACCTTTGAAATACCTGGCAAGTAAGGATAAGCAAGCTACTCCTACCTGGAAGATAACTTCTGGAATCTCAATGTAAGATGAAGGACATTGTGAAAAAACAGGATCTTGATAAGAAGAATTTGTTCTTAGCCCCCTTCAAGGATCATAACATATCCCTGGGTGAGCTGAAGCCTGACACAAGGTGCTGTGCTTTGGGGTATTTTTGGTGTGGTCCCAAGGCTCATCTGGTTCAAGGCTGGAGGAGCTGTGAGCAGGGGGAGGATTTGAATTCACAGCCTCTCTTTCAAATAGATCAGTGGTTCCAGGAGGGCAAGTGATACTGCTGCAGTGATTAAGTTCTTTGCTGGATTGATGCCTCTGGAAGTGTTTGGAGAGATTTGACAGATCTTTCAGTCTGTTGAAGGTTTCCATGGTGTTGGCCCAGCCATAACTGTGTGAGGCAAACTGTTTGTGTCACCCCTGGGAGAAGGCATCTTTCTCACTCACAGAACAAAGAGCTCTTGGGCGTTCAAAGACAAAAGGTACCAACTGACATTTAGTTCTGCTACTAATTATATGTCAAAAACTAATACAAGTTAAGACTAAATTAGTACACTTCTCCAGATGTTTTCACAGTTACCCTGCCTGCAGCACTGTGGGTTATGTTCTGAGTTGTTAGGTACTCAAACTGGTCCTTCTCATCTCTGCTGATGTGGTTGCTCCTGGCATGATCAGGTGCAAACTCCCACTTATTAAGTGCTATGAAGGAATCATTCTGACACAAAGTGGAAAATTCTCCTTGGGGTTCAGAGCTCTTGCAAGAGGCAGCCAGTGAGGTGGCTGCTTATAGAGCTGACCCCATGCTTCGAGATGTGGATTCATATACAATATCTGTGAAAGCAGCTATTCTTGCTCTTGCCAAACTCCTCAGAAGACCCATAAAATGATGTTAGTTGTAAGCCACAAGCTGGCTCTTATCTTTGAATTGTTTTTCTCTGACAATTTTAAGAAGAGCTCAGCATGTTCTCAGTAGGAGCTGATGGATGCTGAGCACTTCTGAAATCCTGCCAACTTCATTTAGGTTCCTAAATGGGAACTGAGTGCTTTTGAACATATGATCCTAAGGGTGCATTTCATAACACTATAGCTCTGTCCATATCATTTCTTTCCTCTCTCACTGTCCCCAGAATGCTCCCAGCAGCAGCAATAACACCAGGAGCACTGGGCTAGTCAAGGCTTGAGTGATGCCTCAGTTGTGATGTCAGCTCAAGCCACATTGAACAGAATTAAATGACAGCAGTTAAAAGGTGCCTGTCTGCATCCAGTCTGCAGTAGGGTCACCCTCATCACTACCAGCATTATGGATATATTTGAGATAGCTGTGGTAGATTTTATATATATGTATGTATATGAAAACAAAAATCTAGTGCAAATTCTGCCTTGTTTTTCAGAGTATTTCATCCCCTGTTTCAGGCCACGTGCACTCTACTCAACAATGCTCTGACTCTCAATTTTGGGATTCAAATTTTCTCCTAAGTAGGTTCGTGGGGCAGATATAATGAATATTTTTTAGTGTTTGTGGAGCAGGGTAGGAGGGCAGACGAGCCTTTATCTGAAGCTTTTCTGACAGAGTTAGTGCATGGACAGCATCTGTTTTGGTCCTGTGAGGCTGACATCCTCTCCCAGCAGACTTGGCAGTGAGCAGAAGAACCACATGTCAAAAAATCTGGGGGGCCCATGCGCTGTGGACAAAAGTATGGCAAAGAATTTAAACATCAGTGAGTGGAGTGATGCTGGAGGGCTGGCTGAAAGCGATTAGCACAGTGCTCTGGAATGTGGCGTTTCAATAGCCGCTCCAGAAGGATCTGCAGCCCCATTGACTTCTGCAGCGTCAGGAAAGAGCCCTCAAACTCCAGCTTTTGCCAGTGTGAATGGGAACGTGCAGGGCTGTGTGTGCAATCACAGAGCTCCCTGCTCTGGCTCTGCACACCCTGCCCTGTGTCCTGCTGATGGGAGGTTTCCTTTGCTCCACGGGAATCCCATGCCCCAGTGACTCAGGTGGCTCTGGGTCCTCGTGCGTCGCCAGAACCCCCCCTTGTCAAATCTCCATCAATATCAGCTCCAGCTTTGCTGTTTGCCTACCCTGGGCCAAAGCACC
This sequence comes from Manacus vitellinus, assembly GCF_001715985.3. Classification (NCBI taxonomy): domain Eukaryota; kingdom Metazoa; phylum Chordata; class Aves; order Passeriformes; family Pipridae; genus Manacus; species Manacus vitellinus. The sequence continues at coordinate 4,010,391 of NW_021939960.1, read as the reverse complement.
AAAGGCCACCTGTGGCCATGATCCAGCTGTTGTCAGCTGTGCAGTCAGGTGGTGGGTGGGGTGGAGTTTGGGTGTTTTGTTGCCACGTGTGTCAGTGTGGGGCCTGGGTGTTTTGTTTCCACTGCTGCTGGGTTTTGGCCTCTTTGGGAATGCACCAAGTGGGACTAAGAATGTGTCTTTGTTCACATTCACTTGTTTAATTTTTTTTCTTTACGTTTTCCTTCCCCCTTCCCCCCTTCTGATTTCTAGGTAGATAATCAAAGTGTGAAATAAATTAAAAATAAAGCTGGGTAGAAGGCCTGGCTGGTGAGAGCACATACATTTTTAGTCGAGGTGGGAGAAGAAGGCGCTCATTCAAGCCCTCATGGAGGGCAGGGAATTCCCTGGCTTTTGTCTAAATATGGCATGAGAGAGCAGAGCACAGGCAGTGCAATGCTTCACTGAGGATTGTTTAAAAGGGAGCTTGGCAGTGGCCAGCAAGTAGGATTCTTGTGAAAACATGGCACAAGGAGTTGTTTGACAGATTCTGACATAGCAAAGTCTTTACAAGGGGCAAAAAAAAAAAAAGAAGGAAAAGAGAGAAACTGCAGAGTACATGAAGCCAAAAGCATAGTCTCTGCCTAGAAGATTGCAGAATAAAAGGCACTTAGCACTGAGTCACACCCTGCAAGCTCTGTGGGTCTGATCCTCTCAGTGATCGATTGCACTGAGTTAAAATCCCCTCCTAAATGATTGCCTGTTGTCAGTCATCCAGAAGAGGGGGTGAAGAGGAGTGAGAGCTGGGGAGGAGACTGCCATGGCTTGCACCCACTCACCAGAGTCTCTATCTCAGACTTGCCTGGTTGGATGGACCCATTCTCTGCCATCCCATGTTTCCCCCTGCAGGTAAATGACGTTTCACTAGCAGGTTTTTGGATGCAGCACTCAGTCCCAAGCAATCCCGTGGTTTGTGTAGGTGTCTCCCTTTTGCAAAGCTTATGCTGAGTTGTGGCTTTGAATATCTATTGCAGCAGTGAGCAATGATTCCTGCCTGGAAGAAAACCCCTCTCCCACCACCTCTGCCACGTCTGGAGACATTGCGAGTCCCTCAGAGAAAAAAGGTCTTTACACATCTCAGCAATGGAGAAATTTGCCTCCAGAATTCCAAGTCTACTCTTGAAATTTGGCCATTATGTGAGTGTGTTTTGAGAGAGGGAAAACTTATCTGGGATTCAGTGCATTTATGGAGGTCTCAGATGGAGACACTTCACTCGGTAACTCTGCTACTGACACCAGCTACTGAACAGACTGTGTAGCTCATACAGAGGAGGTCTTGGCTCAGGCTTCCCCATTTAAAGTGGAGCCCTCCCCTAAATTCACCTTGAATGCAACATCCATGCTCAATCACAGCTGGAGCTTCCTCACATCGAAGATAAGACACTCTTCCTCTGGTTGGTGGTTTGGACGGTGTCCTGCAATGTAAACTAGAATGATAGGAGTAGTCTGTAATTAGCACATAACCTCAGGCAGTTTTGTTCCTGAAATGCAAGGCCTAAGTTGTTCTGCTGCAATAGCATTGGTTTAGTGAGTCCATTAACTGCTCTGCATCATGTTAGTGAAAGCTGTTCCCTAAGAGCTGCAAAGGTATGGAATAGGAACCAGGAGTCTCTGATCCAGTCCTGCAGGCATCTTCCAGTGAAACCAAAGGGAAGCCCATCATATGTGTTGCCTGTGAGATGCACTCCATGGCAAAGCAACGAAACCCAAGAGTTTCTGGATCATCTTAGCAAAGCTCGGGGGAGAGTGAAGGCACGGGAGCACTCCCCTACCCTTTTAAACATTTCAGTTGATGTTGTTAATTGTAGTGGAGCTGCTGCAAATATTTTGGAAAGCAAATATTTGATGTCCTCTTCCAGCAGAAAATAAGTCGAAGGACCAACCTGCTGCCACTCACTTGGTCATTGCAACAAAACCAGGGCTGAGAATCAATAGCAACGATGTTGAGCTTTTGTGGTCACCTCCTCTCCAAACAAGGGCTGTGATGTGAGAGCAAACAACACCTGCTTGGAGGAACTGGGCACGGGCTGAAAGGGACCTGGTGGGCAGAGGCTGTTTGTGCAGCACTGGGCTCTGGGGTGGGGCTGCTGGCAGAGGCAGGAGGAAGATGATATCTCCATCAGCCCGTGCTAATGCGAGAGGCAGAAATGGGCCTGTGCCCTGTGCCCTGGCTGGTGAGTGATGGACAACAACTCCTCCGTGCCTGCCAGGAGGAAAGCCCTGGAGTGGGACTGCCATCCAGCCAGTCCTGCTCTTGGCTGGGGTGTGGGTCACATCGGAGGACAAATCGAAGGGTTTTCACAAGGAGAAAATTGGGCAGCTCCTTATGTGGTGGAGGCAGCAGATCAGTCACCACTCACATCTCTGCCCAAGTATGAATTCTCTAAGGAAGACCAATATCACTTTGCCCTAACTGGAAAGCAGGGGAGATGGCACGTACTTCATGTGCTCTGGCTGGGCCCAGATACCCAATGTGCAAGTGATCTGCTTTTGGGTGCTGCTTTTTTTCTTAATCTTATTTTTTTTGTTGTTTTTAGCCTTCTAAAAACAAACTTCGGATTCATCAGCTGGAAGTGATCTCATCACATTACAGATTCGCTTTCCTGGGAAACTGAACTTCTGGTATAATCATGGGAAAGTCTCACCTTCCCTTTCTTATTTTCTTTTAACTGAGTTTCTATTGAAATTAGCTTGGCAGACCAACACCTCAGAACGAAAGACACAAAAGAAAACCCTTTGTTACTACTATTTTTTTTAATCTCTTGATTTTCTTACCAATCTCGTGATTTTGAAGATAGCAAGTGATATTTGGATATTTAAAGACACATATTCAAATCCGTAGAGTAGGCAGGGTCCTTAATAATACATTTTACCAACAGTCTGTATATCCCACCGCTGGCAAAAAAACAGAGGCAAACCCTAATAATTAATTACTTCTCTGTCTTTTGTACTGTTCTTTGAACTGCAACATTTTTGTTCACTCCTACCCTTTTTCTAGCTCTTACAAATGCTCTGCACAACTGGAAGGTGGCTCAGCAAAGCCAGTGCAGTATCTCTGTAGCCAAGCAAGGACAGACTTGGCTCCTCTTCAAAGGGAGCTTTTATCGAGTGTTTAGTGTGATGTGACAAAGCAGGGAAGTGTGCCATGGATGCAATGCTTCCAAATCCCCACCTTCTACCTTGATTGAACTTGAGAACAATTATCCCTTGCCAGGGTGATGAGCCCTGCCAATGTGCACCTTGTTTACAGCTGTGCTCAGTTTTTAACTTATTTTCCTGTTTTGGACTAGGACAGCACGATTCTGCTTTATGAACTGGACAAAATCCATTTAAAATATCAAGTGTCTTGTATTTTACCACAGGAACCAGAGTGTGGTGTTTTGGGCTGGCAGCCCCAATGCCCCAGGATGACATTGCTCACGTGCCCAAAGTGACGCCTGGACTCCAGCAGACCTGCAAGGTTTCACTGTCAGTGTGGGAAAGCTTTGGATGGGGCCAGTAGAAACTGAAAAGATTTATTCTGAGATTATTTTACTGTGCTTGGAACAAGCATTTACTGTCTGGTGTGACTGAGCTTTAGACGCTGCTGTAAATTCCAGATGAAAATTGCACAGCATTTGCCATTCCGTTTTGCCCTATTTTATTTTGTGTTTCCTTTTCATTCCTAGATTCTGCTTTATTCTGAATTCTAATGAATTTTTAGATCATTGGATCAAAGTCTTACTAAAAAAAAGCAAAAAAAAAAAACCAAAAGAAAAACCAACAAAAAACCCCACACATTTTGGCCAAAAATATTTGGCTAAACGTTTTTATTTTACTAATTTCACCATTGTCTATAGCAGTCACTTTAAAAATGCCTGCACCCAAACCTAGTTTTACTTGAAAATATCCTCTTCCTTTTGTCTCTCTCTCTTTTTTTTTTTTTCTTCACAAGAACCAGGCCAGTTTTCAGAGAAACTTTAACATGAAAAATGCACATCAACACCCTGAGAAATTTCCATGTTTGGCTTCAAATCTGTCATGTTACATGGAGAAAAAAATATGTTGTAAATTTTCTTGTTCAGTCACTTTGTAGTTTGGTGGTTTTGCCTGCAGAATATATTGAGAACAGGAGCTTTTCTCCCTGGTCATTCCTGCTCTGCCCTATTTTTACCCAGCTGATCCCAGCCCATCGCTCTGTGCCCTGGCAACTTACTGGCTTCCTCCTCTTTTCTCTGGATTATATTCCCTCTTTTTGTTGACTAAAAGGACAAGTCTATTTCAGTTGAAGGAAGAGCCAAGATTATGATGTGGCACTGAACTTTGCTGAGGATTCACTGTTTGTCTCTGAAATCATCCTCGGACAGCGGTGAGACTCCAGACCCATCTCCTGGTTGGACTTGGCTCAGTGCTGTGATTCCAGGACTGGCATGAGGTCCCTCTCAGCACGTTCCAGGGTGCAGAGGCACCTCTGAGCAGTGAGGAGGGTTTTCCAGTGAGCCCGTGCTGAGGCAGCATCAGTCCAGCTCTTTGCTGCTTTGCCCACCTGGTGTGTGCAGGAAAAACCTCGGCTCAGCCTGGGCCAGACCCACCTGTGAGAGCGTGGATGGACGTGCCGTGCCGCAGGCTGGGATGTGCTGCTGGGAAATAGCGTTGGCTCTTGGCCAGCCTGGAGCAGGGAGGTGGCAGGGAGTGCCTTTGATGCCTCTGCTCCGGCTGAGCAGTGGCTCTGGGAGGGGTGGCCCCACGGACAGTCACAGTGAGACTCTCCAACAAGCTGTTCCCATTCCTGCTCGTCGTGGAAGCGGCAGCCCACATGTTCTCCGCTGTGCTGGAATATCAGCCGGCACCCTGGCTCTGTTGTTTCAGGCTGCAGTGGGTAATTTTTAATCCCTCTATTCAGAGTGTTTCTAGGAACAGGAGGAGAAACATACGGCATATGCTCACCTCGCCTCCCAGGAGGTGTGGGGGAGTGTGTCCCAGCAGCTGCTGGGGTAATCCTTGTCCTTCTGTCCCCAACCACATCTGAGAGGTGTGCCCAGCATGTCTGGGCATCACCCTGCAAGCAGGTGGGCTCCACTGGCTGGGCAGGGCTGAGGGGGGCAAAGTCCCTTCCTCCCTTCTGCAGCCAACAGGGGCATGGACAAGGGCACGTGCAGGGCACAGGAACTGGAGAAGTGACTCCATCATCTCCTGGGTTTCCCTGAGGCAGACCAGCTCCACAGTGGTGTGGGGGGCACCTCAAAGGCACAGGTTATCCCTCCACAGTCACACTGGGGCTTTTAGGGTACGGGTGCCATGAGTGTTTGAAAGTTGCTTGGATTAAGGACTCACATTTGGCCAAAGAGGGTCTCTGGTGAGATCTGGGCTGGATGCAGCTGTGATCTTAAAGCACACAAGGTATCTGCAGGAGTAGAGAGGGGGGAGCAGGCTGAGTGCTCAGCTACTGGGACCTACCTCCTGGATCCTGCAGCTCCCCCTGTCTTCCCTTGTCACCAAATCTCCAGCACATGAGGCTTTGATGCCCTGTCATTGCTCATTGTCCTGGCTCTCACCCTGACCCAACTGCAGCCGACGGGAATGGTGTCAGTGGGGCTGGTGGCATAACGAACATTTTGTCTTCTCCCTTCGCTTGTTCCCTCCTGTATCCCCTCCTGCCCACCCTGCTCTCTCTCTCTCACTGCATCGCCTGCTCTGGGCACCATCTGGTGAATTTTGGGCTGTCTCATCTCACCAACTGTCGTTTGTCCTGGCTGTGGTGTAAATGCGCTCACGTTTTGCTTCAAAGGACCCCTAAACCACTCTCTTTGTGGACCAGCCGGGCTGTCGGAGAGGAGCCAAGCCGTTGGCACTCAGCAAGCAACAAGCATTAATAAAAGCATTACAGTGAGGTTAGAGCCTCATTAAAGTAATGCTAACGAACCGGCTGCCTTCCAAAAGTATGAAATTTTTGCTAACACTTCCTCCTTCTAATTTTAAGTATATTTAAATCTTTCTAGGGAGGCAATACTCAGTCTTCCAGGCTACAGCATAAGCAAATCCCATTTCAGAGGAGCTGCTCTGGAAGTGCACTGGTGCCCCTGGGAGTGTTCTCCAGCCCCATCCTGCAGCCTCAGTGCCATGACCACACAGTGGGGCTGCCCAGACCTTTTTCCCCCTGTGCAGTGTCCTGGAGCTCACTCTACAGAAGCCCCAGTGCTCCAGAGTGCCTGCCAGCACCGGGGTATGTGGACTGAAGGTAGGGGCTGGACCCACTGCTGCCCCATGCTCCCAGTCTTGGCCACAGCCAGCAGACTTGGGTTAGAGCAGCCAAAGGAACCGCTAATTGACCCAGGCTGGCACGGGTCTGGCCCTGAGGTGCAGACAGTGCCCTTCATCACAGCTCTTCTCCACTACTGTTGACTCGCAGAGACACTGGGATGAAAGGCTTGGCAGCTCGTATCTGCTGCTGGCACCCTTTGCCAGGTGTGTCTGGAGGGGGGAGATCCCTCGGTTTGTGCCCCGTGGTCCACAAGCAGCGTCTGAGCTTTGCCGGGTGGAGATCGCTGGGCTCAGGGCTGGGACTGATGTGCCGAAGGGGCTTTGCTCTGGGACCCCCTCCAGCCTCCTCGAGCACCCTCAGGGCTGGCTCCAGGTGGTTCTCCTGGCTCCCCACGCTCCCCCCGGGCTGTGCAGCTCTGTGCCCGCCGCGGCAGACACCCAACTGCCCGCCGAGCCCGCGGCCCCATTGTAAAGCAAATTAATTCGCCGCCGCGCCGAGGAATAGCCGTGCTCTCGGGGAGGCTTGGCAGCAGCAGTGAGGAAAGCAGCTGCTCCAGGACTCACAGCCCCTTTTTATTTCATTTGCCTGGTTTTAGCAGCATGTGATGGGCACATGAGCAGCAGCTCTGCCGGACATCTCTCTGGCTGGGGGGCTGAAGCTGCTGTCTGCCCCACTCCTGTGTGAGCACACGGCTTCTCCCTGCTGGTCCTCCTCCTCTCACCCCAAACAGGTTTTTATTCTCCTACTCACTTTGAAGCAAACCCGGCAGTTTCATTGTCAAAGGACAGTGTTTGATGGATGGATCCCTCTCTTTTACCTTGCCTGATAGGGAGGGTACAGGGCAAACATGGTGTTTTAAACAATAAATACCACTTTCTTGTGTGGAAACAACCAGTCCAAATGGTCTCTGCTATGTTTAGAAGCCCGTTTGAAGGGTCTGCCTGAGGGAGAGGGTGTCATCAGAATGAACTAGGTGTTACAGCACTGCCTTATGTGCGACTTGTTGCAGAGACTCACTGAGAGCTCGATGAAGTTGCAGGTTTGTACTAAGGGTGTTCCCCCACTGCCTCCCGAATCTTGTGAGTTAGGGGGGCTGCAGAGGCAATTGCTCAGCTCCTGGGTGTCCATGCCTGGGGCTGGCAGTGTCTGTGGGAGTTCATGTCTTGCTGCAAGATTTCCTCTTCATTTCAAGCATTACAACACAGATTTTCCTCTTGCAAAGGCCCCAGCTCTGCAGACAGGCACTGTCCTCACTGCAGGGAAATTAACAGGGTGCCTCGGAGCAAAGGTAAAACTAAACTACATAAGTAAATGTTTGCAGGATCAGGACCTTATTCAGGCATAAATCAGGTAGCTCCAGCCAACAATAGAATTACCTCAGTATAAAATCCCATGTAAGCCAGTAAGATCAGCTCCAAACCTGCTATGAATTTGCTTTTTGTTTCCATGCCAAAAATATATCACTTCTAACTGCTGCAATCAGGGCTGGTCTTTTCAATTTATTTTTTTTAAGTGCTTTTGGGCACATTTATTTCCCGTCACCAGCAGATACGAGCGGAGCCTGACCCTCCTTCCCTTGGGCATGTCCCAGCCTGCTTTTGCCCACAATTAATTGTCGCTATCAGGGAATATTTTTTCTTTCCTTGCCTTTTTTTGTTACTGCATTTGGTAAACAAAGGGACAGCAGTGACGATCCAAAACCGTTCTTTTTATTTGCCTGGGAACAGAGTCAACTATTTGTGGGTCTTTTGTTGCTGATTTTTTTTCTCTTTTTAGCTGGTGACTGTTTAAACGGCTACTGGTACCTGTGGTGAGCATGTACTGGTGCTGTGGGATTTGTCACCTGATGGCACTGAAAATCACAGATGGGGCACTGATGAGGACAAGGAGCTGCACATGGAACGTGCCAGGTCAAACCAAAGGTCCAGGGTGCAGTGGTCCCTTCTGTCCTTCCCAAAGAATATGAAAATAGCCTGCAGGGTTTTTCTGGTGGCTGCACTTGCCTCAGTTTCCCCAGTTCTCAGCTCTCTGTTTTGAGGTGGTGCCCCAAGACAAGAAGCCTGGTGATGTTTGCACCTGGTTGAGCCAGGATGAGACTGGTTCTTGGAAATGAGCTTGTCAAAACAGCTGGGAGAAGGAAGGCAGGGAGGGATGAGAGATAGAGAGAAGGAAGCTGTAGGCTCTTTTAGCTTGAGGGCAGACTTACACTGGCCTCTCCATCCCTGGGGCCCATGCAGCAGCAGAGCAGGCAGTGAAGGCAGCTTCTGGAATGGTCTCTTCCTAGCAGATTCCAGTGTCATCCCCACCTGCCCCTCCAACTACAACCTACAGGGTGCTCCAAAAACCCAGGCAGAGCTTCTCTGCCCCATTGCACCAGGACACAGCTGGCCCTGGGACAGCACTGTGAGGAACAGGAATGCATTTTCCAAGGGACATTTAAGGTCTTCAGTTATTTTTGAAAATGGCTCAGAGGGTCCTAATTCATGTGCTGTAGAGAAAGGCTGCCTGTGAACACCCTGTATAGTGGGAGCTTTATAGGTGTTGCCTGTAAGTTACCACCAGGTGACTGTAGCTGCTGTTAACAGCGTTGGGCTTTGCTGGTGGCACACACAGAGCTTGGTATCCTGGGGATGTCTGAAATGGGAGTCCTTCCCTAACACCACCCAGGGGACGGCTGGCTGGCAAGGGAGATCAATCACCCTGAGCTGGCATCCTTCAGGAGCCATTATTTCAATAGACCACAGAAGTGAGGCAGTGCTGGGGGAAGCCAGGTGTGGCTCCCAGAAGCTCTGCTGGAGCCCTTGCCTGGCACCTGCCCTGGGGACGGGAGGATCCTCGAGCTGGGCTTGTCTCCCAGGGGGGTCCGCAGAGCACCACCCTCCTCTCTGCCCTCCAGGCTGTTTCAAGGAACATTTTGCAGCCATGAGGATTTCTGTTTGTGCCATCCAGCATGGGAACAGGCAGGAGGACAATTTGGTCCTGCTGCCCTTCTCAGTTTTTTTGGTGCTTGGTTTTACTTGGCTCCAGAGCAATTCCCAAGGCCTCCGAGTGACCGCTCAGTGTCACAGCATCCTCTTGGGTATTTTCCTCCCACGTATCCCCACACTTTGGGCAGTGATGTGTGCTGGGGACACCCCGGTTGCCATCAGAGCTATTTTTGACCCCTGGACACTCAGGAACAGCACAGGGGGAGCTGCTCCCCTGCCTCTGCCAGCCATAACTCCGGTGCTGCAAACCAAACCCCTGGGACATCCCTGGGAGCCATATGGTGTCTCTGAGGCTTTGATCAAGTTGAATGAAACCCAAAGCAGCCAAGCAGGTTGGACTGTGAGCCACAGTGAGCCCGGGGGGGCCTGTCCTGCCCTTCTTGGAGAGTGCAGGCTGCCAGCCTGGGCGTTAAGAAGCACTTTGGTGTCTCTTGCCAGTGCCCAGTGGAGCTGCTGCTGAGATCAGGGGGAGGGGTTGCATGTAAAGGAGGATGGTTTTGTGGTCAGGTGATACCACCTGACAGGGAACAGCATCTCAGGCTGATGTTTGAAAAAGCCATCAGGCAGCAGGTGGGTGAGGGGAGCTCAGGAACACAGGGTGTTTGCTGTAAATCTAGGCCAAAAAAGCTGTGATTCAAACCTGTTCTCGGGGCCAAGACTGGTGCTGCCAAGTCACCATGGATTGCATGAGAGCCCTGCTCCTTTTAGGTGAGAATAAACAGTCCTGGAACACATGGAGGAGAGGCACACGTGGGTCTAACCTGCTGGGGTCCATCAAAAAAAGTCCCAGTTCCACAGAGGCAAGAAAAATTACTCAGGAAAATTTCTTCTGGATTTTACCTGGCACCTCTCTGTGGTACTTTGTGATACTTTTGAGTTTGCTGTGGGAAAGTAAGCAGCTCAGGTTGGTTGAATCTCAACCTTATATTAAGCATTTACTGTCTGGTCTCCAGGCAGAGCCATATTCCTGCTGCCAGCCAGACTCAGCCCTCAGCCCTGCCCTGGAGGACTGGGGGGGTTGTGAGCAGCGTCTCCCCCACTGGGATGCACAGTCAGGAGGAGGGACTTGTGCCCTGGAGCTGTGGGGGCTGAAGGGACTCACTGATTTCAGGGCCTGCCAGAAGAGGCAAGGACCTTGTGCATAAGGTGAATGTTTAATGTTACAAAGGCTTCTGGAGTCTTGCTCTATAATTCCAATTATATAAAAAAATCCAGATTTCAGAGTTTACTCTAAAAGAAGTGCAGGGGTAGAGGGATGATGGTTTCTGACTGATCATGGATTTATTTTTTAATTGTGTACCCACAAAGTGATGTCATGCAAAAAAAATCTAACCCATACAGAAACTCATTTCAAAAGGAGTAACTGCAACATTTTTTCAGTCATTGTCTAAAAAGGCTATTGCAAGATTGCTGGGACTTCCCTTCTGCCCAGTATGATATTCTGGTGTAATTGATGGGCCGTTTGGACTCTTATAGTTTCTCATTAAAACCCTCCTGACGCCTTGCAGAGCTACAAGAAGGTACTGTAAGCTTTACTCCTCCACTTTCTCCCTCCCAGAAGGAGAATGGGAACTGGAAAATTCCTCCAGTTTCTCAGCAGAGGGGCTGAGGCAATGTGGTTCTGTACAAAGCAGCTCTGGCCACGGGCTCTCTCAGCAGTTTTATCTGCTTGTTGGGCTGGAAATCATGACCTCAGCCACGGCCATAGGTGCTCTCTGGAACACTCTGCAAGGAAATCTGTCTGAATAGCAATAGCAGAACTACTGGAATAATTTATACATCTGAACTAGCAAGGTGTTAATCCGTCTCAGGGGCAAAACAAAAATCCTGTGAAACTTCCAGGGTCTTTGCTTGGTTTTTCTGCACCTCAACAGGCTCTCAGGCTTGTGCTTGTGCATCGCCGTGGGGAGAACACCCAGCACAGAGAGGGCATTTCTGCTGATAACAGAAAAGTTGGTGTTTGGTCCTGCTGTCAATGGGCTTTAGCTTGGAGAGAAACCTCCACTAGTCAGCTGCTTTGTGGCATTTTTACAGCAAAATAAAAGATGCCTGGAATTATTTGTTGGTCACCAAGCAAACGTTTTACTGCTGAAATGTTCCAGAGGCTATTTACAGAGCCTTGACTGACAAAAGTGCAAAAAACTTACAACCCTCTACATGCCCTGCCCTCCTAAGAGGTAAACCATGCCCAAGGCTGGGATAGGAGATGGAGGTGATGGAGATGAACCTAAAGCTGAAGGTAGAGATGGAGTCACCTCCTGCAAAAGGCACAGGGGTCACCCAGGGCTGAAACTGGGGAGAAGCTCATTTGTTATGCAAATGTCTACTTGAGCCTGGTTGTATACAGTGGAAAGCTCTTGAATTATTTTAAGCAGAGGACAAAAGTTCTCTCCCTCCCCCTATCATCTTGGATCCTTGCAAAAACAAAACAAAACAGAAACCTCTGTGTGAACCATCTGACAATGATCAGTACTTGGCTTTCCTGGCAAGAGCAGGGCGTACACAGGCACATGGAAACAGAGCAATTAAGGAAAAAAAAACGGTATTGGAAGCAGCCGGGCTTTATTTTGTCTTGATGACAGCATGAGCTGATCATCCTCCAGCCTTATCTCCGTGAGCTTGCCGAGCACAGGATGCTGCAGGGTCTGGGGGGCTCTCCCTGGGTGACCCACAGCTCCCCCCGCTGCCTATCTGAGGCTGAGGGCTGAGGCTCAGCCCTGGGCAAGGAGGGGAGCAAGAGTGGCTATTTTGGAAGCAGGAAGCACTTTCAGGCCAAAAGTTCAGGCTGGCAGCCTGGTTCATACAGAGAAGGCACCCGTGCGAGGTTCCTGCGCCGGCCAGCGCTGAGCTCCCGTTCCCGACCACGGCACTGGCCACGGCTTTGCATGAGCAGATGTGCATTTCACACTGCTCAGAAAATCCTGTCAGCATTTACATAGAACTGAGGGGTGCAGAGGGGACAAAGCCGAGCCTTTCCCACGCGGGTGGTGATGCCGTGCTGCCACACGCTGCCATTCCCGCGGGGAGTGCGGCTAAACCTGTGCCATGTGCTCCTGCAGCACAGGCTGTGCGAGGCAGCAGCACTGCCTGTACTCTGCCCACACGGAGCTGCAGCAAAAACTTGTTTTCCAGACAGATTGTGTCTCTCCAGAGTGGTTTTCCACTGAGTCAAGCTCTCCCCTGACCTCAGCATCCCTGTGCCCCCACACCATGAGAAAGCCCAATGGGCAGCTGAGCTCTGGCATGCAGGGGGTTGGTTAACCTGGGGTGAATCAGCTTCTAAAAAAGGTGTGGGGTTCAGACAAGCCATTGCCCTGTGCTAGAGAGATTCCTGCTGGTTCTGCAGCCCTGTGGTCAAATGGGAATGCAGCACAAAGCCCCTTCCTACGGGGCTGCCTGGCTGCCTCGCTGGGCAGCTGCTGGTGCTGGCATGACCCAGCTGCTGACAGGGAAACCTGGATTTTTCCACACAGCAAAAGTCACACAAGGTCAATTCCACTGATTCCTGCATGGGGCTTCCCCACAGTCCCGTCCCAAACACATCAGGGAGATGCTGAGCTGTGCTGCTCCTGCCCCAAAACATGTGGGTCCCTCGGGCTTTGCTGGTGCTGCTGAGGGAGGTCAGCGAGGCCACAGAGGCTGGGGAAAACCCTCCACAAGCCCAAACAACTCCCCAAAAGCCCCATTCAGCCCGCAGAGTGGAGTTCAAGTCAATGTGGGCTCTGCTCAGGGCCAGCTTGCACCCCAGGGTCCCTGGGTGCAGGTGACATCCCTGAGAGCTCAGGACTCGCCTGTCCTCAGCCTGGCTCTCTCCTGTGACACACAGGGGAACCAGAGGCACTTGGCCATTCCCTGAGGCCCCACCCTCACATGTGTACCTTTTGTGGCAGGGGATGAGCCGCTGTGCTGGCGGGTTCCTTGTCTCATGCCACCATCCTGCCTTGCTGACACCCATCCCGTGGGAACCTGTGGGGCATGGCAGAGGAAGCAGCATGTGCCTCTGGGAGGCTGGACAAAGCCCCCACCATCATCTGTACCACAAGGTGGGAGCAAAAATACTCATTCAAGGACCATGAGCTAATTGGAGAGAGCTCAGCTGCTTTTACTACTCATAAATGAAAAAAAGATTAGTATCATGAATAAAAAAATGAGCCTGGTGTGCCATGAGAGCCCATGCTTGGACCTGAACTGTGACCAACCAAGACTGAAGGTGACATTGAGCTGGGGAGAGTCATGACCATCTCCCAACTGCAGGTGAGAGCTGTGTCTCTGTGGTGACTGCAGGGCAGAGCAAATGGCAAGATTTTCCTTGGCATGACCGGGTGATGCCAGCAGGACTTTCCCAGTAATCCCAACAGGGCCACCTGCCACCAGCCAGGTGTGAACTGGGTGCAGGAAGGACCTGGGGTTTGTGGTGTGGTAGCACCTGGGCCACGTTTTCCTCTCTGTATAAAATGCTTCATTTCCTTAGTGCAGTGTCTGCGCTGCAAAGTCTCCACTGCAATTCTTCAACACTTAAAAGCAGTTGCTCTCACGGGCATTTTTGCATTTGTTGGAAAAATTTGTGTGGGCATTAGAATGTTTGTTTTTTCTGATGACTATTTTTAATCTCGTTTTTTCATCAAAAAAAAAATCGAGATAGATATGAATTGAAACTGTGCCTTTAAATATGACGTGATATTGGCTGCCCAAAACTAAACACAAAATAAGGGAGAGTTGGAACATGTGCCTAAGAGCTGGGAAAGGCTAAAGCTTTGTGTGCCACTCGCTTGGCAGCACTGTGAGAGCCCAGGGACCATGGCCAGGGCATGGCACTGGCCAGTTGGCACCAGAGGGGTTAAAGAAGCGGGTTCACCCTGCAAGGAGCTGGAGCTGACACAGGCCTTTCCAGGAGAAGGTGCTGGCACCAGCTCCCCCAGTCTTCCCCTGGGCAGCACTGGGAGTGGGGAATGGCAAAGGCAGTGAGGGGGTGGTTCATGTTTATTCCCCATTGGTTTCCAGAGTTGGAGAGGAGCTGTGCAGGGAGCTGTGCCCTCCCCCAGCTCCCTGGCCCGTCTCTGGGGCTCTCTGCTTTTGTTCCCTTGCTGGGGACTTGGCCAAGTGGTGTTTGGTTGGAGCCAAAGGCTCGGAGAGACTGAGCAGGCTTGGTGCTCCCTTGCAGCAAGCCAAGGATGGGGATGGGGGGCCCTGCAGAGGGGGCGTGTGGGACTGCGGGCACCCCAAAAGCAGAGGCAGAGTCTTCCCCACAGTGCTGGCAGTGCCATGCCATGCTCAGTGCCATGTTGCCCAGGGACCCTGATACTCCAGGATGGGAGCAGCTCTGCACGTGTCCTGCTTTGTATTTCAGGAAGCCAGCCTTCCCCCAGGAATGTTCATGGCTGAAGCTGGGGAGGGAGGACAGAGGACGGTGGCATGTGGGAAATGCGGTGGCACAGACCCTGATGAATGTCATGGTGAGCTATTTTAAGATTTTTATCTTGCTACCCTCTGACAAAAATGTGCTTTGGAGCAGAGCTTATCATGCAGTTGGCACATGGGGGCCCGTGAGGGGACAGTGGGGCTGGTCCCTGTGAGCTGGGGCAGTGATGTGGGGCCGGTGGTGCAGCAGCACTGGGTGCTGATGGCACAGCACCCGTCTGTGCCATGGGAGATGGGCAGGAACAGCCACAGGCCTGACCCAGACAGCCCGTTCAGTGGCTCCCCAAGATAAAAACCAGGTATCTGAGCCAAAATCCCAGCCCAGGTCTGAATCAGGGGAGTGCTAGACTTCGCTGTGCTCCTGGCTTCCTGGTGTCACCCAGACCATGAGGACCTTCCCTACCTCCAATTTCTAAACTTTGGATCTTTCTAAACAGGGGGATTGATCAGATGCTGCTGCTGCTGCCTCCTGTAGTCTCTTTTCCCCATGGTTGTGTCCCAGGAACACGGGGCATCACGTGCACAGGCAAGCAAGTGGCCCAGGGTGTGTGCCCTGGGATTGCCACCACCACCAGCTCCCACTGGAGGGTGAGGGAGTGCTGGTCTGGGATGGAACACCATAGACAAGCCCTCCTGAGGTGAGGAGGTGCAACTCTGCAAACACTCAAACAGACAGCAGCACCCCCACTGCTGCAAGCTGAGGGTTCGTGTGAGTTATCACCCTTGTCCTCTGGGCTGCTGGGGCTGGAGATTAGGGAGCTGCTCCTTATCAGCCCCCGGTCCCACACCCGTGGGGCTCCCCTTTCAGTCTTACTCACTGGAGAAATGAGTAAGCCTGTTGTAACCACCATGCTGGGACCTCTAAGTGGGCACAGGCTTGGTGGGTTGGGGTGAGGGTTTTTTAAAGCATCTCAGCACATTGACCTGCAGCATCCAGGACATGCTGCAGACACCCATGGGAGCTGGGGCTGTGCTGGAGCTCGGGGTCTTGCACATACAGAGCTCAGCATGTCTGATGAGGATGGAAAGAGTTAACTCTGTGTGTGTGCATGTGCACGTGTGTGCATAAGAGGAGAGGGGAAATCCAAGGCCCTCACTGTTCCCACAATCTGCAGTGCCTCAGTTGCACAGAGACCCCACACCTGTCCCCAAACCCACTGCCTGTGCACAGAGCTCTTGGTCCAATCTCTGAACATGGGTCCAACTCCTGTGTGTATCCATTCCTCCATCCCTCCCTCCCTCCCTCCCTCTATCCCTCCCTCCATCCATCCATCCGTCCATTGGGCTGAGCAGGTTTCAGCCCCAGCCTCCTGCAGCACCACACTGGGATGTTCTGCACATAAACCATTTCTAACAGTTTATTCGACAGCTACAAGAAAATATTCCTGCATTCTTCAGCTTCCCTAGGCACATGACCCAGACAGTGGGTATAAACATTTGGATTCAATTTATTGGATTCAATTTATTCTCCTTCCTGCAGGCTCTGTCTCGGCTGGCAACTGCAGAGCAGTGCTGGGGCTGGGGCTGCTCCCTGCCCATGGGACAGGGGCCGGGGCAGGTGCTGGCAGTGCCCTGGCAGCCTTTTACCCAACTCGATGGGATATTTTTAATATTTTTTTCCATTCAAGCCCATACAGAGCTGCTGGCAGGCCTGGTGCTTTCATCCAGATTGCAGATGCCCAAAATATCTGTGTTCTGGACTGAGCAGACTGAGGCTGAAGTGCCCATGGTTGGCTGATTGAAGAGAACATATGGGAATGCAGAAAGACAGACAGACAGACAGAGACAGACACCCACAGGCCAAGTGCCTGAGCGTGTATGGCAGCAGTGGGCAAGAGGATGGGGGATGCCCTGGACTGTGAGTGCCCATCTCCAGCCATGGCTCTCACATCACCATAGGATCTTTTTACTGTTTTTCCCAGCCCTCTGAAACCTGAGCTCAGTCCAGGACATGGTTTTGCCCCAGGCGAGCTCGTGCTACCAGCCATTAAATTTTGTTGCACTGCTGTTATGTTATGCTCCTCAATTTAAATTATCTTCCAATCTGCAATTCACCTGGCATCTTCAGCAGCTGGGATTTGTGAAATAAAAGTTAAAATATCAGTTGAAATAAGGCATTCATATGTATTCTTTCACACACACATATATATGAATGCACACGGCTATTGATAAAAAACATGTGTTTGTTCATAGATACGTGTTTCTAATCAGATTTATAATGTATGTAATATAAATGTTTTTGTACACATAAAATTCACTTGAAAAAGGAAACCAGATTGGTTTACCTTACTAAAGTGGCATGAAATACAGAGTAGTGTACACTGTTGAAAATAAGGTAGGATGTGGGTTTTGGATGGTTTTTCTTCCCCTGAGGGCTTGTTCTACTGTGTTTTTGTCTAAAACCTGCTAATTTTAAAGCCAGCTGATGGAAAACTAATGGTACGATCTATTTATTTCATTTCACTTTCATTTTGCACAGCTCAAGCTTTGTTTAACGTGCTCACATGTCAGCAGCTCATGCAAACACAGCAGCTGATGCTACCAGAGACCGCAAACGGCTGTCGCTGACCCCCCCGTGTTTATCCAGAGGTAGAGATTGAATGGGAGCCACTCAAGTGAGCTGAGTCTGATTTTAAAAGATCTTTTGAGTGTTAAACATGTAATAAGATGCTCAGTGCTATTTTCAAACCAAGACATATTCCTGGCTGATTTACAAAAGGCCATGGTCTCCAGCTTTATGTGGCTCCTGGGATTTTGGGGTCTCATCGATTCAATTCCTGACAACAATCTCTGACTTCTCCATCTCTGTGTCTCCATCTCTAACCTTTCCATCACTAACCTTTCCATCTCCAACAGCTTCATCACCGCTATCAGCCTCCTGAGCACAGACACAGCTAATAAATCTGAGTCTTTAATTGCCCTCGCACACCGTGTGCCCTTATCTGAGCCATCGTCCCTGTTGCTGTGCCCTGTCACACCTCTGTGTTTCCAAGTTTGTACTACTGGAGTCAGCAAAAGGATAAAACAAGTTATTTGGGTCTGGTTTTAGGTACAAATCCCCCCAGTAACACACTCCTGCTTGCATGGTCCCACACAATGTGTCTGACAAGGCCAAGGGGGCTTTGCAAATTTACAAATCCTCTGCTTTTGCCTCATGCAAGGTCCCACTTTTTGATTATTTATGCAGCTAAAACTAAGCAAAAATTTGTGGAGGTAAAAAAACCCAACAACCCAGCATAAATTCCCTTGCTAAGGACATCAGTAAGGGTGGAGGGGGCTGCTGCCCCCGGGTGTGGGTGCTGGGACAACTGATGCTGGAGAAGCCGGGATCACCATTTACAGCTGTTTGTTATTCGGGTCACAAGAAGACCCAATGCCTCTGGTACCCAAGGGAGATTTCTTTATTCCCCCAATTTATCCCCCCCTTCAGGAAGTTTCCCGCAGCCCTCCAGGAGAGGGGCCGGCACGGGCACAGCTGTATCAGCAGCCGCAGGTCTATCGGGCTGAGCAGAAGCTTTTCCAGGAACTATCTAGTGAAACACATGACCCTGCCCGGGAGATACGTGACAGGCATTCACCGGGCTCCCGGCGAGTCAGTTGACTTTGTTATTCAAACTATTTTAGTGATGGTTTTTAATCCCAGGCTTAAGTTTTTCTTTTTCTATTTTTCTTCCCCCCCCCCCCCCCCTTTCTTTTTTTACTCTCTGAACAAGGGAATCTCTATGCTGGCAGGATTCAGAGAGGCACAAAGGAGGGAAAAACAAGTTTCAGCCAGAAGAGAGAGAAAAAAAAGAAAGGGATGCTGTTAGCATTCCCTGTATGCGAGGGGGTAAAAACATTTTGCTATGAACTCTATTTTAAAGGGCAAGTGCCAACAGCAGCCCAGTTACTATGCAAATAAATCCTGTGCTCAGCCTTTTCCTCTCAGCTGTAAAGGTTTGGTACTGGGGCTGTGGGAGCTGGGCCATGGGGGTGCAGTGAGTGCATGGGGGTGCCCATTGTGCCCTGCAGTGCCCCCAGTGCTCCCTCTTGGGGATGGCCACTGGTTGGGGGTGCCACTTCGAAGCTCTAGAACTTGATGGGAGCCCTTGGGGCTCCCCAGGTGTCACCAGATAACATGGGGCAGCGGGGGTAGTGCTGGGTAACCCCTGCTCCTCATCATGAGCAGGTTCAGGCAGCTGTTGGCAGCAGAGCCCTCGGCTGTGCCTCTGTGACAGGGGACACCCCAGGGAGAGGCAGTGCCTGAGAAGGGCAGAAATCTCACCCTAGCCATCCCCTTCCCACAGTGGGCAGGTGGGGAGGGTCTGGCACCAGCCAAAGCTCCTCAGGCAGTCTGGGTATACAGGGCTTGCTGCTGTGGGGTGAGAAGGGAGGGGATGCCGGGAGATGATGCCGGACTGTGGCTGGGCTGGTCCAGATGGTGACCAGGACCCCAGCCCCAGTATTTATGGTGATATTTCCTCATGACAGCAGAGGGGCTGCCCATGCAAGCCAAAGCTCACCCTGACAGCTCTGGTGTGACCGTTTCCTATAAAAAATATTTGAATTTGTCATGCAAATGACTCAGCATGTGGGCACAGCTGGTGGGAGGTGGCCCGGGCTGTGTCAGCCACCAGCATGGCCATGGGGATGTGCCCAGGACAAGGTCTGGCCCCACAAGGCCAGTCCCACCCCCAAAACCTGTGCCAAGCAGATGGTGCTGCTGGCAGTGCCCTGCCAAAACCACCCAGCCCTCTCCACTCCTTCCCACATCCCTGTGGCTGCACGTTGTTGCACCAAAGTTCTTAAAACAAGCACTGTGACCCCCCAGCTCGTGCCATCCCTTGGCTTCTGTCTGGTTGCAGCAGAGCAGAGGTGCCTGGGGTGAACTTCTTTCATGCCAGGACAACATAAGGCAGGCACATGGTGCAGGTGAAAGAGGATGATCCATCAAGCAATGCATAAAAAAAAAAGAAAAAAATTACACCTTTAAGCAATTTCAAAGTGATTTAAGCACTTGCCTTGTGCTACCCTTACCAGTCAGGAGCCAGGCAGTCACCACCTCTCATCCACACCCCACTGCTCATACACTGCGTTTAACTCAGGTAACTGTTAACACAGAGACCCTTTGAGCTCTTCCCACTTTCCCAGTCTAGCACCGGGACAAGGAAGTGCTTGGGCTCCTTTTTAGGAGCCACAGCCTTCCCTCACCACCCGCCACAGCCCCTCTCCCACCCGGCGGAGCTCATTGTTCTGCCCGGCCGCACTTTGGCAGCCGGGTTCTCACACACAGGAAGGCGGCAGGTTGGGCTGTTGTTTTGATGTGGCCATTTCTCGAGATGAGCCCGGAGCAAAAGTGAGATCCAGGATCCAGGAATGGCATTCGGCAGTGGCAGGCTGGGTGCTGGTAGCGCCGCCTGCGCCCTCACTTCCTGGTAGTTTGGCCACCGTTCAGGAAATTAGACAGCTAAATGGAAAATCATCACCCTTTGCACTTCAGACTGCACTGCACACATGTTTTTTTTCAACAGCAAATTGATTTTCAGCAGCTTTGGTGTGTCCCTATTGACTGGGGAAGATGTGGGTCCCCAGTGAAGGCAAAAGCTGATGTTCAGCAGTGCCAGGCACCCCTGCCTGAGGACGGGCACCCCAACGCTGCTGGGCTGGGGCCAAGTGCTCGCCAGTGGCTCCCAGCACCTCCATCCAGCTCCAAAATCCTCCCATCCCTCTTCTTCAGAAAGATTTATGACAGGGAGGAAGAAGAATTGCTGAATAATCTCCAGCCCCAATAGCACTTCAAAGGCAGGTCTCGGGCCAGGCTGAGCTCCCCGCCAGCACCGCGCTGGATGCGGCGCTCGGCTCTTACTCCTTTGGCAGCCCCACAGCAGATCCAGAAAGTAATTACTTAAAAAGGAAATAAATGTCACCCATATGGTTGTAAGCAAAACCCTGGGCAGGATGGACAGAGCCCCATCAGGATCTGCATTCTCACGCAATACAAGCAAGGGAGGAAGGAGCTGTTTCCATTCATCCAGATGGGCTGTTTACTCTGAGGCCCACTGATGACATTAGACATGCCCACCGTGTGCCTTCCAGTTCACCAGGGTGGTTGATCAAAAACAATGCTGAACTGCCTCTGCTTTCATCCTATGGCACCCTCTTCCCCCAGGATGGCTTTAGGCACCATCACCTTTAACAGCAGCATACACGGGTGCCAAAGACATGACACCTCCTGGCACCAGTCCTGCCCTGACCTTCACAGACATGAACCAGATAACTGGTGTGATCAAATAGAATAATTTTATTTACTTCTAAAAACTGATTCTTGAAGTTTTGTAATTGTGAAAATCTGAAAACCAAGTTGGTTGGGAAAGTCCAATGCAGCCACCTCACTAAGGCAAAGGAGGCTCAGGGATGTGAGCACCCTGCCAGTCTCACTGCTGCAGCATCAGAGAGGCCTTCAGCAACCCATCCTTAACAAGGCTTTGGCAGACCACTCACTTTTGGATAAATTCAGCTTTGGAAAACAACTCTTAGACTGAACAATTAGGAAGGTGGTGTTCTGAGGATTATGGGGTGTGATCTGACCCCAGCTGTCCCTGCTTCCACTGGAGCTGCACCAGGATGGCAGCACTTCCCACCCTCTGCTCTGCACAGTGAGAAAGTGCCCCATACCAGCACTGGGGACCCACAGCTCTGGGAGCTCAAAAACCCTGAGGTGACTTGGGACAGGCAGAGCAAGTAAGGACGCATGGGACACACTGCAGGGACAGTGGCACCCAGGCAGTGCCTGTCAGGATGCCAGCAGGGGCTCTTGCCCCAGGACACACACTCCTGGCCTACTCCAGCACACTCATGGTGAAGGCCCAGTGTAGCCAGATCAGGTCAGTCGGGAAGTACTCCCTAATGCACTTCAGCCAAGCAAACATGGTATCATAGAGCACTGAGTAATTTTAAAAGTTAAAATAGTTTATTGCTGTCTTTGTAGAAATGCACTTAACTTACATCGCCTGTTCTCTTCCTTTATTTGGCTGTTGGATTACAGGCATAAAAAGGTTACATTTACCCATTTGTTCAGTGACATAACACCTTTTTCCTCTTTTGCTCCACTCTTCTAAAACTCGCTGGCCAACAGCCCCAAATCTCTTTTACATAAATACTGTAAATGTCTCCATAGGTTGCAGCATTGTAACAAAAGATCTACCAAAGTAGACAAAATGTTCAGTATTCTTGGTTGGTTTTTTGCATTTAAAAATATACCTAAATTTGAGATAATCTTAAGAGTAACAATTACGATAAGAAAATAGTACAGTGCGTTGACTAAAGGAATATTCTGCTCTCCTTCAAGCCAATATTCCCTTTTGCATGTTGAAGTGATTCAGCAATTACTTAAGAACTTTTACCTACATACAATAATTTAGTAAAATGAGAATTAAACAAGGCAGATACTTACTACTATTCTTCTGTCTGCAATTCACAGCTCATGCGAATAAAATCGCAATAAATATTAAAAAATAGTTTTTCTTTTGCTTTTTTTTTTTCTGTAAGGCATCTCTGAGTATTACAAAGTTTTTGTACAACCAAAAAATAAGATTGCTTTTTCTCCATGTTCTCCAAGTACCTCTGTACCTCACCAGTAAATAAGAGGATTGCAGGTTTGATGAGGAAGGAAGGGCTGACGGGGAAGGGGAGGGTGGAAAGAAGACCACAGGTGATGGAAGCAGACCGCGATGTGTGCAAGAATCTGTAGTTTTCCTGTGAAACATTTCAGTCACTTTTAGAACATCTTCAAGACAGTATCTGTCCAGATTGAAGGAAAAAAAAAAAAAAAAAGAAAAAAAACTTACCAGAAGTCCATTTTCATAAGCACAGTCAGACTGCAAGGGTTTGGGTTCGCCCTCAACACTATAAATAGCTTAGGTATCGATATGCACCTACATAAGGGAGATAAAGGGACGGGGTGATTTTTTTTTTGTCGGTTTTGTTTCTTTTATTGTTTTTTTTGTTGTTGTTGTCGTTGCTTTTGTTGTCCTAGTCGTATCCTTCCACGGTACGATTGTCCCAGGCAGGGCCCTCACTGCATGCGGTCAGGCTGCAGCTGCTGGGGCTGGTACTGCACGAAGGCCGTGGCGGGTGCTGCGGGGTTGCTGGCGGTGATGGGGGGCTGCACTGTGCCCGTGTAGCCATATCCCACAAACCCGGCAGCGGGGGAGGCAGCGTAGGGGTACTGGTCGTAGGCAGCTGTGGTGTACTGGGAATAGGCTTGGCTGGCGGCGGTGTAGTCGATGTAGGGAGACGTGATGGACTGCACAGGGGTAGGGATCACCACGCTGGGCTGGATGATAGCTTGGGGGTAAACATAGTGAGGCGTGAGTCTGTGGAGGCAAAGGGACAGAGTCAGCGAGGGGCTGGGCTCCCTCCAGCCTGCACGTCCCCTCCTCCCCCCCAAATTCACGTGTATCAGCCACACAAACGGTGCTGCCCAGCAGTGCTGCCCTCGAGCGAGGGGTGCTGCTCGGGGCGGGGGATGAAAAGCAAAACACTCCTAGACCCCAAGGGTGGAAGTAGTGCAATGTGAAGCATGGACTGCAACAAATACACACACCCTGGTCCCCACGGCTTGTATCTCCCATTATCCAGGTTGCTGGATCCCAAAATAATCTTCCTGGATGACCATGACACAGCCCCTGCTCAACTGGCTTGCTGGATCTACCTGGCACTCACACACCCTTGCCTGTCCCTGCCAGCCTTGCTGCCTCCCATATCCTCCAGGTCCCACCACCCCAACCTGGGTGTAGGGTTGTGAGGACCCACAGCCCCTGTGGGACACTTCCCAGCACCAGGGACACCCCACTGCTCTCCACTTGCCCACCAGGGATGACCACCGTCCCCTGGCACAGCCCCAGGCCCTCCAGCTTGGGAGCTGTTATCAGTTACCACACATTTAGGTCCATGTTTCCATAACACTGGATGTTTAGGGCAATGCTACAGGGTGTTTGTTGTAAAACATGAGATATTAATGCTGGTTTTCTTCCCCTCAGCAACACTCCCCAGGAGTGTCCGTTCCAGCAGCCCCTGGCCCAGCAGTGACACTCCTGTGCCCATGACCTGACACATCTCTGCTGCCCTTTCCATGCAGGTCCTAAAGCACTGCTTCTCCCAGCCACTTTGCCCCTGCCCTGAGGCAGCCATGCTGCTGCTGAGAGGAACTTAAGAACACCACAGTCAATTAAAGTCCATAGGCAGAAAGATCCTGGAGATGATTAATGCAGGAGTGCCCACTAATGTACTAGAAACTGCTAATGAGGAGGAAAAAAAAAAAAAAAAAAAAACCAGCAAAATGAAAGGGATGTTTTTTCCAAAGGGCTCACATCAAGTCAGGCCTCAAACAAGAGCAAAAACTGCACAAACCTGAAGGTTTAGGTCCATCCACACAAATTGCCATGGGCCAGACAAAAATGGGGAATTGCACATGGACTACAGAGTGTGAGCAGCCCCTGCCCACATAGCCCACTGCAGCAGAGCTCTGCTGTGTGTAGAGTGACACATCTGGGGCTTGTTTAAGAAATGGGGGGTGAGGACTGTCACCAGCTATTGGCACAGGCCCACTGTGGGAGATCAGAGCCACAAGCACCAAAAAGGGCACCCTGTGGATAAGGTCCCTTTGGCCACTGCTTGCTGAGCCACGTAAGGCCACAGCACAAACCAAAGCCATCCTCTGGAGAGCTTGTGCCACTCTGCTCCCAAACCCAACTCGTTCTGGTAAACAAAAAAAAACCCCAAGCAAAACTCTGCAGAGAGCTTATGCAGATTCAAATATTTTGGGGATTTTTGTGTGGATGTGTGTGACAGCACATTTTCAAACATAACCACTTTTAAAAGCCTCCCACGGGCTCTTCACAAGGCACAGGGCTGTACATGACCACCTTCATTCCACCCAAGCATCCTAAGTCTTGGCCACCACCTACAACGTGCTGGGATCCATCTGGAGCTGGTCACTTCTATCCAGCACTTGCAGGGCTGTTCCCATTTGCTTTACAACCAGCACCTGATGGTTTAACCTGCTCCTCAGGCAGGAGAAAGGCTTCTCACAAACAAGTGCTCATCTGAACTGAGTTTTCTCTCATTTTCCCACTGTCATATGCAGGTTTTTTTTTCTTGAGTCCATTTGCATGACAAGAGAATAACTGTTCTCTCCCCACATAGCAACACTGCCCCTGAAATCAGGGTCCTTCAATTAGACAAGGGCACCAGGGAGGATGGAGAATGGCAAGAAGCACCTCAACCTTTGGCTCATTAAGTGCAAGACCATCTCCCAAGGCCAGAGCCATCCCTGGCACAGAGAGAGGGATCTCACAGCCCTTCAGTCCACGAAGGCACCATACCCAGTATCACCCTCTGGGTAACAAGAATGAGATGAGGCAGCAGAAGTTCATTGAATCCGTTTTTGTTCAGCTCTGATCTAAACTGAGGCTGGCACAGTTGAGTCAGAGCTGGAGCTTATGCACCAGTTCAGCCCAAGGGCACTTAATGTCACACACTCACATGAGGCAGCAGCAGCCACCTCTTCTGAGGAGCAGGGTTAGTCCCACCCAGAGGTTCCTCCTGTCTCATCTCTGGGGAATTGTTCTCTTTCATTTTGTTTTAAATAAGGCAGAGGTGCAATGCTGCTCTCCTGCTCTATCCCCTGCAGATCAGCAGCTCAGACAACAGCCTGCATCCCAGACTGGTGATGGATCCTCTGGCTGCCTGTTGCCTCTCCCTGCACATCATGTCCCACTACCAGGCTTCCTGGTACTCCAGGGCTCCATAAAGTTAAAACCACTTCACAAATGTAACAAAAAAAAAAAAAATACACAATCCTCAGGACTCATTAAAACCCACCCACCAGCAGGAGCAGAGGAGGGGCCTGCACTTTTCCCCCTCAGAGGCATTCAGCCTGCCCCTGCCAAATAACTGGGAGGACAGTCCGAGAGACATGGAGCGATCCAGCCTGAGCATCGTCCTGTTTGAGCAGCTCCACAGGTAACCCCTTGATGTCCCTTGCTGCCACCCAACTGCTCTTCAGAGCTGGCACAGCCCATGTGGGGGATGTGGCTGAGTGGACATTCCCAGCTCATCCCTGAGAAACTCTGCATGTTGGCTTTGCTTTCCTGCATGGAGCTCCACGATGGGCTCACAGACAGCAAATCCACAACATCCTGCACTGCTTTTTCCCCCTCAGCAAGGAAAAATTCCAGCTCTCCAATGCTACTTGGAATGAAAAGCACCATTAGTTTGGAAGACAGTAAGTACTCCTGTACCCTGTTTCCAGAAATACATCCCAGTCCAATGCATACACAAGCACACATCACACACAATAGCTTACTGCACTAGAAAATCACACTCAGCAGCTCCAGAATCTGCTTCTAAAGGGAATGTAAATGTAAAAGGGAAGGTTCTTTTGGTCTGTGGGATTTTAATAATTTAGCTAGAAACTTCAATCAAGATATTATGCAGTTTTGATTTCTGAATTAGGTGGACAGATGGCAACTCATCGATCAAAACAAAACACACAACCCAAGGTAAGGTCACTTTGATGACTTGCAGCTACAAACAAAACAAACCAGTGCAATACAATGAAGTTCTCTACTGGCTACATTTAGCATCCACAGAAAACCTTAAAATATTTTCCCCCCCTTCCATTATTTCCGAAGATGATCTTTCAGGAATAATAAGGAAAAAAAAGCAGCAAGCTGTTTTGGAGTTCTCTTTCTAGAAATCAGCAAACTTGTCTCTGAATTTCTACAGGATGAGTCACATCTGTGTTTTAAGATGCCTTTCCCTCCCTCCCTGCAGTTTTCCTCCATCCCCCACGATGGGCCCTGCCAGCCAGAAGAGAACTTCATCAAAAACACACAGGGTGTGATTATAAAACGTCAACCAAGTGATCAGCCACGGCCACCACACGTCAAAGTCATCCCGTGAAGAGCAGAGGCACGAGATGCTTACGGCATGACAATTAATCATGGGCAAAGGCCACCCAACACAACGAGCACGGTCAAACCTAAGCCTAGAGGCA
Source organism: Manacus vitellinus (assembly GCF_001715985.3). Taxonomy (NCBI): domain Eukaryota; kingdom Metazoa; phylum Chordata; class Aves; order Passeriformes; family Pipridae; genus Manacus; species Manacus vitellinus. Next base: position 3,983,669 of record NW_021939960.1, on the reverse strand, counting down.
CAGGAGGGACTCAGGAGGGCCGTCGTGGTCGCCACACCAGCCCACGCTCCGAACTCCGTGGCACCACACCACGCCACCCCAGCAGCCAGGGGTGAGACAGAACAAATGAGATGGTCACAGAGCCATTGGCAGAGGGGACGCAGGCTCCATTCTGCTTTTGCTGTGCAAAATATGGAGGACAGAACAAAAGGAGCCTGTTTTGGTGCAGTCCTGGGTGGAGATGTCCAAACACATCAGGTGAGGTTTGCGGTGCCAGCGCCCTTGGCTCTGGGGAGGCACTGCCTGCTGAAAAAAATCAGCTTTCTGAAACCTGCTGTCACCCAGTTCTCCCCACCACAGCTGCAGGGCTGCCAGAATGAGCTGCAGAGCAGGGGTGGCTCTGCAGGGGTAGGCAGCCAGGAAGAAGTGACAAGTCAGATGGCCATGTGCTCCACACCTCATCCCAAATGACAAGGAAGAGGAACGAGCCCTTGTCAGCTGCTCTCATCTCAGAGTCACTTAATATATTTGATTATTTTATATCACATTTACACCTAAAATGTGCTTCAGCTGCACTTTGTCAGCTCTCTCCCATTGTGCAGGACTTCCTATGCATGAGCCATGAGCAGCTCCTGCAAGCTGCATGAGTTTGGGAGAGCAACAAGTGGGAGTTCCTGACCCCCTTGATCCCTGCCAGCCCTGCTGGGAGCTGGTTTTGTCACTTCTGGAGAGGTGGGAGACAGCTGCAGCCCTCTGTCAGGAGGGACACAGCATCACAAAAACACTTGGGAAACAAGGAGGGGCATGGGGCTCTTGGCAGCCTCACAGAGATCAGGACACAAATGCCACCGCCACGACCAGCCTTTTATTCCTTGAAGAATAAAAGAAACAGAGCCCTTTGTGTCTGCCAGTGAAGGCACAAATTCTGGCATTTGACCCCAGGAATTTGGCCTCCATTTCCATTAGAGCTGACCCATTAGCTGCTACAGGGACACCCACACTGCCACAGCATGTGATGGCAGGCGGTGCTGGTGGTACTGCACAGCCACAGCTGTCCACAACAGCAATGTGAAAGCTACCCCGGTGATGTTACACCTCCAACCACAGCCTGGATGACAGATCAGAAGATATATTTTGAAGTGGTTCATGAGTTTAAAAGCTGCTTCTGGAAGCACACCCCACACTCGTATTAGCAGTGCCATGACACCACCTCGGAGCTGGTGATGCAGGCACACATCCTAAGGTAATTCACACTCCAAGAAATCGTTCCTCAAGGACACTCCCAAGCCAGAAAGCACTCACCTCAAGTAAACCTGCGTGGAGCCGAGGCAGGCTTGGCAATAGGTATCACGTGGGCCCCAGCCACAATGACAGGCTGTAGAAATGTGAGAAATTCAGGTCCTGTTCTCAATCCAGACATGATGAGGAGGGGCCTCAGGCTGGAGCATGGCCAGGGTGGGGGGCCCTGGCTGCCAACAAGGACTCTGGCTCCAGCAGGAGATCACAGAGTTTATCTACCAATGCTTTGGTGCAAACCAGGACATTTGTTGTGTCCTGACCACTCCATCTTCCCTCACCATTCACTGACAGAGGCTGGGCTTCAACCACTGAAAAACCTCCAAATCCTGGAATGTCCCTATTAAAGCTGATGCACTGAAATGTCAAGGGTTCTGCCTCATCAGCCAGCTATCCCAGCCAGCTCAAAGTCAGACAAGGATGAACTCTGAAGCTCCATGGTATTTATCCTCACCTGCTGCAATATGACACAAACACAGAATAGCAAACCAATCAACACAATTTCTGCTCATCTTGTAACTAATTTGCCTGTCTGTCTTCTACTCATCTTTCTCTGGCCCTTTGAGAAAATTTACACAGCAGCTTGTGCAAAGAGGTGCATGACTGTATTTCCTACTTCCCTGCTGGGATCAGACATCACCACACCAGTGGCAATCACAAAGGGATAACATGTCAGAACAGACCATCCTAGACTGCAATCAGTGGGGAAAAAGAATGAAAGAAATAAAAAAGAGGCTGCAGACCAAAGATGAAAGTACACCTCACAAAGATCTAATCCTTTTTCTCAGCTCAACCAAGAGTCTGAGATCAACATGTTGAGCTCCACTACGAGTTATAGCCAGGCTCAACAATTTTCAGCTTTATCCTCTGCATCTTGCTTCCCCCACACCCAAAGGAAAAAGGAAAAAAAAAGAGCCATAATCCCAAACAAAGGCATGCTGGGCCAGACCAAAAATAGTTTTGGAGAAGCAGGCTGAAAAACACTCAGGTAGCAGGAGATAACATCTGCCTGAAACAAGAGCCATCTGGCACCAAGGAAAAAGCCACAAGGAAGTTTATCCGCAACTAGTCAGCTATCCAGAGAAGGAAAAAGCCCTCCCCTTTGGAGTTATCAGCACAGCCAAACCAGAAATGAACCAACAGAAGAAACAGAGACTGTTTCACACCAGTGCACGACAGGAGCCTGAGTCCTTCAGCATTGGTGTGAGGAACCTGGTGGGATTCTAGGGAAAAACAGAGGCTCTGAAAGATTAACCCAGGAAGCCCCAGCAATTCTGCCTTTAACTGATCTCTCCAGTTTTCTTCTGCAGTTTAGAGAAAATCAATGGCAGAAACATTTCTAAAGTCTTCTGAAGTACCTGACAAGTTTTGGCATAATATACACTACAGTGACTACTTTCAATTGGTTCCATTTTCAACAGACTTTCTTTCTTTACACACATGATCCCTTCCACTGACCTTTAATTAAAACCATCCACACATTTGATTTATCAAAAACCCTTTCTTGGAGAGATGAAGTATTTTGAAGTAGAATGCTTCAGCTATGGAAGAAGCAATGAAATATCTATTTTTGATAAAAGAAGGCCTACGCTGATAAAACAAGTAATTAAGTAATTTCTCAGTCAAGAAAGAAATTCCATTTTAAGAGTTTGTGACCTCTGCTGCCGTTTGTGCCTTTGCTGGCCTAGGACGTGTGAGATGTCTCCCTCCACACCTTCCTGCAAGCTGGAATCACAGGGGGATGTGTGAGCCTGGATCCAGCATGGCTTTCCCAGCCTCTGCTGCTTTGGCCAGAGCAGAGCCAGCAGCAGCTCAGCTCTGACACGGGAGAGCTGAAATGCTCAAAGCTGGAGACAGGGAAACTGCAGGGGACAGCACAATCCTGTTTACAGCACTTGGAAACTGAGAAACAGGAGACTCAGTTTTAACTCCGAGGTCCATGACTTTCCATCTTTTGTGATCATACAGTATATTTAGCTCTGGTATGTAGCTTGCTCCCATCTGTGGGGAACAAGTTCTTCACGTATGTCATATTTAGAAGTGACCCGGTGTCCTTGCTACCAAATTATCAGCACAACAACTGTCTGGTTCCCTGGCTGGTGCCCTCAGCTCGGAGGCAGGATGCCCAGGGCTGCATTCATCATTCGAATTACTGGGCATGTGCTTAACACTACGAGTTAGGGACCAGTATGCCAACAGCTGCACAGAGGAAAGACGAGCTCGAGTACAAGCTGGACTGCTCCGAAAATTCAGATGCGTCCATCAATCTGCCACGCTGGGACTACTGGCACCAGCCAGTGCAGCAGAGGAGAATTTTGGATCTGCCACTCCCCAGCTCCTGCACCAAGGGGAAAGGACTCGGGTCACTGCTGCTAAGGAGGCTGCTCTTGTGCTGGGGAGGGTGACAAGCAGATCCACTGAAGGCAGTGGAATCACACAGCGAAGATGGCACAACCTGAGCTGTGTGCCATAAAGACAAAATTAGAGCCAGCTCAGCCTCTCCATCACACACCTGTGCTCTGACTGCACAGGAATGGCTCAGAGCCTTCACCCAGAGTCTGTCCCTTGCAACAGGTCTACGACTGTCCTGAGCCTGGCACACCATTTACACAGCCAAGTGTAAGGTCAGTGTATCAGACCAAGCTTTCCTTTTGTATTGTTCTACAAGCAGGACATGAGCAAACTGCACCTAAACCCAAAACAAACGGTACACCAAGCCCTTGGGCTTGACACTAGTACTTGCCATCTTGAAGCAGACATCCAAGCTGATTCACATAGCCATCTGATCTGCTTATAAATATGTGCCTATGCTTAAAACCCACTAAATAAATAAATAAAGGATCTCTTTCCTCCTGGCAAGCATTTGGTCTGAGAAGCAGCCACCATGCCCAAGCACTAGCAGCTGAAGCTGTTTGGAAACTGGATTTGAACATTCTTTTAGGAAATCCCCGCAAAGCTTTCATGTTACTTGTACAGGATAACATCAGGTGCCAGGTGCTCCATCCCCAGGAGCCACCTGTGGCCAGCAGAGCGGGATGGGTTTGGGATGTGATCCTGCAGCTACCCAGCTCTGGATAAGTGAGCAGTAGGAAGTGGGAGCAGGGGGATGCCAGCTGACAGAGGCTGAGCAGAGCATGGCCAGCGTGTGCTGCTTTACAAGCATAACCACAGAAAAGATGAAAGTTTGCTTCCTTTTATTTTTAACCCAATAGAGAAATTTTAAGGATAAACAGCTGCAAGGGAAGGTGGGCTGACACAAAGAGGGACTTTCTTCACTTCCTAACTTCAGCAGCATCAGTGCATGAAATTTTAAACTCAAAGCAATTTAACTCTTTGTGATGCTGCCTGAGACCAAATGTGGGCCAGAGGCAGGGGGTCACCACAACAAGCAATTACACAAGGATGGGGTCTCTGGAGTGTGCTGATATGGAAAGAGCTGGATCCTGCTACAAGAGACAGCTTTATGTTTCCAAGAGCTCAGTCACTTACTCAGTCACTGGTAGATCTCCCACACAGATAGCTCCATTGCTGAGGCACAGCCACAGGAATGCATCTGCCATATGCTGCCTGTGTCCAGAGCAGCAAGCATGGCTGCAAAGCAGAGAACTAGGGAATCCCCGTTCCCTGCACAGAGTCAAACCTGTCTCCAGCACCAGAGTCCCAGAGGAGGGGACTAAGAGGTGGGCACCAAGCAGCTCTGCCATATCACCTGATCACGTTAAGCATGGTAGCTGCAGGGACACGCTGTGGCACTGCCAGGTGCCTCCAAGCAAAGAGCAGTCTGTAAGCCTCAGGCTGAGCCCCGGGCCTAATGCTGCTTCCCTAAACTCAGGAGCCAGATCTCCAAGTCACCCTGACACAGACGCATCCTTTGCCTTGCATTACTGTTAAGATCTCCGATTACAACAAGCCAAAAACTCCTTCTCAAAACAGGATTTACTACCGACTCCGTGCTGTCTGCCATGTGAGTGCCTCCCCTGCCAGGACAGCAGGAGGAATGAGAGAGGCTCCTCATGGTTTCTCTTTCTGTTCCGCATAGCCCAGGCAATATTTACAGCTGCATTTGGGTGCCTGGGGCTGGGGGGGGAAGCCTTCAGTTTATAAATAATCCTCACTGATGTTTGGGTAATTTTCATAGTTTCCATTCATTTCAGGTTTCACCAAAACCTGCATTTTGTGGTTTGATGGTTGAACGTGACTGGCTGCCTGGCTCTCAGTTAACTGCCCAGAAGTTAACGGTTGTTCATTCATTTCTGCCTTGCCAAGTCCAGCTCACACACCTAGTACCCCGTGCCCCTTAACAATCATCCTTTGGAAACCATATGCCAACCCCTGGGCACAAACACTTTGCAGAGACAGGAAGTGCAGGAGGGAGAACCAGGCAACATCCCACACCACGGGCAAAGCAGATGAGCCACTGCATTTGGGACAGGTCAGGATCCACTCTGCACAGTGCAGAGCAAACAGACAACAGCAATTCCTTGAAGCTTCCAAAGACAGACCCTGATAAACTCCTCATCTATCCTCACATTCCACAGAGGGCCAAGGAAATTGTGGGTTCAAGAGAATGTTAGAGTGGAGCCTGGCAGGCTCTTAATTCTGTTGGTCTACTGATGAAACAAAGAGGGAACTGGCAGCCAATCTTTGTTGCTTGACTGAGCACCTGACAGAAGCCACAGAGCAGCCCCAGTTGTGGTGCTCAGGTAAATGGCTCCACATTTTGCCAAACCCACATTTCCAGTGATTCTGCTGCAGCAGTGACCGAATGCAACAAAATTCTTGTTTACTGATGCTTGCAAATAATGATATATAATCCCCTGCCTACAACCCTCCATTCTCCTGGTTCCTGTCTCTTGGCAACTGATAAATAATTTATAGTGCCGTATGTGCTAACTGCAGCTCTGCTGGTTTAATGATGAAACCAATGCCTAAGAACCGGAACAGGAACTGTCTAGATCACCAAGAGCACGCAATCAGTCGATCCCACACTCCTCTGTATGTGAAACCAAAAGCAAATTATTCAAAAAAACCCTGTGTTTTCCAGAGTTGCGGCTGTGGGGTAGGAACAGCACCCACAGAACTGCACATAATCTGCAAGGTGCTCCTGCCAACACCAGGAGCTTAATGGGCTTCACCATTTTGCTCTGCTCTATTTGCATGCATGGCAGAACTCACCACAGGCTGCTTTTATTGTCAACTTCTCTCCTGCACCCCTGTGCAATGTGGAAAACCTCCGAGTTCACATCCCCAAAGGTACCGCTGCTGCCTGTGCTGGGGGCTACAAAAGCTATTTTACCTCCCATGCAAGGAGAGCTGCTAAAAAGCAGCATCTTGGCTATGCAGATTACTGTGGTTCTTGCACCAAAAAAAAAAAAAAAAGGAGACTCTTCATTTCATGACAGATGTTCTTCGAGTCTTTCCAACAGAGCTGGAAAACCGCTCACGAAAACCGGCATGTTTGAACCACACACAACACACGTATGCTGGGTGTGCACTATTGTGGCAACACATCCTCTTATATCCACAAACTCATCGGAGTGAGATTATCCAGGCAGTCGGCAACTTTAGCCATAAGGGCAGAGGAGTGGAAGTTTCTGTTTTATTGTTAGATTCTTTTTCTTAAAAACAAAAACAAAAAACAAAACACCTCCCCCCCACCAAAAAAAAAAATGAGCGGAGAGCAGGGAAGGGATGAAGTATCCCAGTTGACAAAGGCCAAAATCCCATCTATTTATATTAGAGGCACACAAACCCCACAACAGAGCACTGCTCAGAAGCTTTAAAAAATGCACCTACTTCCTTAATGCTCTTAGAAAATAATAATAAAAACCCCCTATCAATATTCACTTTCTGAAATGGTGTAAAAAAAGAGCTGCATCAATCATTAAACAGTTAAATGAAGGCAGTATGACAGTCACTATTGTTCTCGTGAAGCACACTTGTCTTTTGCCGAGCAGCTGCCAGATCCTATTAGATGTATAAAAAGAGGACTTTTCTAACCGAGTAGGGATGGTATAAGCTATTGAAAACAGCAGACAAAAGCCCACTTTTGCAGACTATTCAAGCCTTGTATAACATCTGTCCAAAATCAATTTTTGACCTAATGTTACTTTCATTAAGTAACAGACTTTGTTTCCAATGCAATTTGTTTTCTAGGATAAAACTGTATCCTAAGCGTTATTACGTGGGAAACAGCACAGAGGAAGCAGAAAATCTTATTTGAGAAACATGAGAACAGAATTTGCTTAATTGTTTTGACACCTTAAGTACTATAATAGAGAAACTATTTTCCATTTATTTGAATTCTTGTGAATTCTTGCAGTTGGCAAAGCAGAGAGCAATGCACCGGGTTTATTATGACTACGATTTGCTGAGGATAAAGAAGGATCTTTGGGAATTACATTAAAGCTGACAAATGCACAAAACTTCTGAAATCTCCACCAGAAATAAAGTACTCCGAACATTAACAACAGCTGTTGAAACTGTCCAGTCTTGACGGCCAAGGCTTTTTTCACACATTTTAAACAATGAGGAAGTTGATTCGTGAATTTGATTTCAAACAGACCGTTAAGAAACATTTCCACTTACCCAAAGGGTCTCTGAATGAAGGCTGGATGTAGCTGCTGCACACCTATGGTAAAACCTAAAAAAAAAACAGGTTCAGAAAAAAAGAAATATTAATGAATGGCACCCATTGTACCATTCAATTCGTAACTTGCAGGCATAATTACACCACATGGATATGCATTTTATCTGCTATGCATGTGAGCAAATTCAGAGCTCCATTTAGAAGCAAGTTAAATTTAACATGCGTATGTCATATGCACGAGGAGCAGATGGGAATTCAGATGAAAGACCAGTGTGAACGCGCTGTTATGGAACAGACAATGGGGTAAAAAGCCTTATTTTACACACTGGGTACCGTGCTCATTAAACCAAAGGGTGGAATGATGAAATGGATCTTAGAGTTAATTCCCATTTAACGAAGAGAATAACAGGCAAACAGATCAGCCATGGAAGAAAATAGCTTTAACTCAGTTCTATGAACTTCGGTGTGTAACAGGTACAAGTAAGAAGATACAGAAGGGAGGTAACTGGACTACGCTGTGTCCTCAGCCAACAATCGGAACTATGGGAGACAGATAAGTGTGCACCAGATCAGATGAATCCAGCCTGAGGAACTTGTTTCCTCGTCTTACAAGTTATTCTAATAGAGACGGTCTCTCCTGGATGCCTCACCAGTTTGAATACTCCTTGGTTTTGCTCCCAAATACGCCAGGTTCACATTCGCTTTCCTGCCGTCAATGATGGGGTTTGGGTCTTTGCATGCTCTTTCTGCAGCAGCTCTGTCTGCCATGGTCACCTGGAATCAAGCACAGCCTTGTTTGTAGCAACAGTGCTTTGTAAACACTCCAGCAACAGGCACTAAGCGGAGTTTATTTATTGTTCTATTTTGAATCAGG